>NW_012148285.1:15055140-15070433 GCF_000956105.1 Propithecus coquereli | reverse complement strand
ATTTTTTTTTTTTTTTTGGTAGAGACAGGATCTCACTCTTGCTCAGGCTAGTCTTGAACTCCTGAGCTCCAGCAATCCTCCCCACCTCAGCCTCCCAGAGTGCTAAGATTACAGGCGTAAGCCACTGCATGCAGCGCTAATTTCTGTATCCCTTGGCACCTACCATAGGGTATGGTACAGAGTAAGTATTCATTAAGATTTATGATCCCTAATAATTACTAACACTTACTGGATTGCTTACTATATTCCAGGCATTATGCCAATTAACCCCTTTACAGACATTACTTCCTAACCCCAAACCAGTATAATTTAGATCCAGAATTTACTTTTTATTTTTAGGGACAGGATCTCACTTTGCAGCCCAGGCTGGAGTGCAGTGGTGTGATCATAGCTCACTGCAGCCTCAACTCCCTGGGCTCAAGCGAACCTCAGCCTCCTGAGTAGCTGGGACTACAGACCTGCACCACCACGCCTGGCTGATTTTTTTTTTTTTTTTTGAGACAGGGTCTTGCTCTGTTGCCCAGGCTAGAGTACAGTGGCATCATCATAGCTCACTGCAACCTCAAACTCCTGGGCTCAAGCTATCCTCCTGCCTCAGCCTCCCAAGTAGCTGAGACTACAAGTGCGAGCCACAGCACCTGGCCTGATTTTTTAAATTTTTTGTAGAGATGGGTCTCACTATGTTGCCCAGGCTGGTCTGGAACTCCTAGCCTCAAGCGATCCTCCTGCCTTGGCCTCCCAAAGTGCTGGGATTACAGAATTTAAATCAACATCTTTAATTACTCTAGAACCAGGGCTCTTTAACCACTAGGCAATACTGCTTCTCAATTTTATCAAATAAGGAAACAACTCACACTTTGAAAAAGCTCTGTACTCAAAAATCATAATTATTAATTGAACTAAGGTTTAATTTTAAAGATTATCCTTACTTGATTAATGTTTTCACCAAGAAAAAAAGCAACTCTCCCTACAGGGAAAATTTCTATTCAACGACAGTCTCAACTAGACAACAATAAACTTATCATCCAGACCAGGGAATTTTTTTTCCTCTTCCCCAAACCCTCAAACTGAGGCATTTTTAAGACTGAAAGGGGGTACTGTTAATAATTAAACCAGAACAAAAGGTATAAACTGGGACGGTCCTGGGCAAACCAGGATGTACAGTTACCCTACCCTTAACTAAAAAGTTTACTTCAAATCTTAAATCATTATTTCACCTAGTGAAGCCCATGCAAATTTTTGCAATAGTAATTGCTTATGAGTTATATGGCAAAAAATAAAGGACCACATACAATTTGAAAGCAGTGACCTGCAGCACACGCACGCTCTGCCTATGACATCAGTGTCAATACTTGAGGATCACCCAGTATTGCTATGAGAGACTTCTTTTCCTATCTATAAACATGCTCGAATACATTTTCCCTTATTTAAATCTCAAATAAAATGACCTGACTAAAAGTCTGAGGCCCACAGAAACGATTTCAGAAAAAAGGGTTGTCTTATTAACAAAAGAGTCAATAGATTCCAACCAGCAGGTGTTTAGTCTGTTTCCTTTCCATTATCTTTCTGACCATCCCTACGTAAGCCAACCCAGCTTGTAATATAGTATGTCAAGGTGGTGTTTTAAGATGTTCTTCTAGGAAAGGGAGCTGTAACTGACACAGATTTCTGGGTTGGACTCCTAGGACCTCCTCTCTCACCCTGGGTCCCTAAGCCTTAAAGAGGTCTGTAGCAATTATTCCATTAAAAAACAAACCTGTCCCACTAACATCTTCCTTAGCTCAGCAAAAAAAAAAAAAAGAAAAGAAAAGAAAAAGAAAAAAAGAAACACAACAAAACCAAAAAAAGTGCAACAAAGCATTTACAGAGTGTATATATCCACACATACATTTTCTGATTACAAACTGATAGATGCCCATGGCTGAGAATTGGAATTTAGAAACAGTTATACCTCTAATTAGGCTACAAATTTATAAATTAGATTTCAGCTATGGTTGATTCTGCTGTGTAATGAAGTGGGTTCAGTATTTTTGCTACAACACTATCTAACACAGATGTGTGCATGGTATATAACTCAATTCAATTTCAAGGTTCCCAAGGAAACCATTCAATTGTATGCTAATTGATACAGAACGGAGATTTTAGTTTTGTAAAACTAACCAGACTGATTATATCCCTTTATGAGCATTTTCTTCAATAACCATTTTATATTAGATGATTTTCAACTCTTTGTCAGTGTGAGCTATTAAAATACTCTGTCACTATCAGAAGAAGAAATATTACATATGTAATGTTAAAATTACTTAAAGTTCTCACAATTTAAATGTTGGGGGTGGAAGTCAAGAGTCAAATGCAAGATAAAGTAGTAAAGGCGGTTGGGGAGTAATTCTCAATTTTTCAAAAACGCTGGTAAAAAACTAAAAATTTATTTGGAATAAGGCTGTATAGATTAATTTAGAAATTATTTTTGCTTTTGCCTACAGTTATATCAACTCAGTATGGGGTAACACTGGTACATTCTATTTTCTATTTTGTTCTATTTCTTTTTTTTATTTTTAAATATTATTTTTTTTGAGAGAGTCTCACTCCGTTGCCCTAGAGTGCCATGGCATCAGCCTAGCTCACAGCAACCTCAAACTCCTGGGCTCAAGTGATCCTCCTGCCTCAGCCTCCCCAGTAGCTGGGACTACAGGCATGTGCCACCACACTCGGCTAATTTTTTTAGTATCTGTAGTAGAGACGGGGTCTCACTTTTGCTCAGGCTGGTCTTGAACTCCTGAGTTCAAGCAATCCTTCCCCCTCAGCATCCCAGAGTGCTAGGATTACAGGCATGAGCCACGAAACCCGGCCCTATTTCATTTTTTATTAACACATAATTGTACACATTTGTGGGGTACATGTGATATATTTTCATTTTTTTTTTTTTTAGAGATAGGGTCTCACTCTGTCACCCAGGCTAGAGTGGCCAGATCATAGTTCACTGCAATCTCAAACCCCTGGGCTCAAGCGACCCTCCTATCCTCAGCCTCCGGAGTAACTACAGGCACAAGGACCAAGCCCAGCTAATTGTTTGTGTAGAGACAGGGTCTTGCTGTGTTGCTCAGGCTAGTCTCAAACTCCTGGCCTCAGCAGCTCTTCCCCCGCCTTACCTCCCAAAGTGCTCGCTGGGATTACAGGCATGGGCCACCATGCCCAGCCATATTTTCATCTTTTAAAAACTGCTGGTCATGACCTGTTAATATGATTTATACTCTATATAGATGTAATCTGCAGTTTGAAAAAAAAAAACAGTATTTTAATGGATGTTTGCAGTTAGTAATAATAGTATAAACAATCATTTATTAATAAAGTCTATTAATAAAGTTTATCATATCCTTTCAAAAGCAGAAACTGCAGTAGAAAAATAATAAAAGGAATCTTTAGAGAAGACTAAGATTTGGGAATTACTGAACCACAGTCACTTTTAAAATATTCTCAGCTTTCAGGTACACTTAAACATACTTTCTTAATTAAACCAGTTTACCAAAGTGTACCTTTAAAAAATTACACATTTACTTTTATATGATTTGGGAAAAAATACCTCAAATCCCTGAATTGAGACATTATCTGTTTAGCACAAATCTAAGTTAAAAAAAAAAAAAAAGGGGGCAGGCAGAAATGGGTGGGTGAAGAAGGCAAAACTACAGTGACAGAAAGCAGAGTAGGGACCCACTACAAGAGAAATTTCTAGGAAAAGCTCCAAATCTTTTTCTTTTTTTTTTCTTATAGCGACCCATGAAGATATCTGATACACTCCAAATCTTGATCATGCTGGTGGTTACGTGACTATACACAACTTCCAAAACACAAACTCTAAAATTAAAATGGGTATTTTTATTGTATGTAAATTATCCCTCAATTTAAAAAGGGAGGGGGAATTGATTTAAAGTAAATTTAAAAAAACATTAAGCAAATAACAGTATAGGTGGTACACTGATATAGCCAAATTCACAAAGATAATTCATAAATAACTGTTGTTTGGGAAATATAGAGCTAAGCCTTTAAAGAGAAGCAGCCTCTAGAAAAAGGAAATCTAAGATGTAATTTTAAAAAATGACATATAACATGGCAGGGTGTGTGGCTCATGTCTGTAATTCTAGCACTCTGGGAGGCTGAAGCTGTATGATTGCTTGAGCTCAGGAGTTTCAGACCAGCCTGAGCAAGAGCAAGACCCTGTCTCTACTAAAAATAGAAAAATTAGCCGGGCATCCTGGCATAAGACTGTAGTCCCAGTTAATCAGGAGGCTGAGGCAGGAGGATCACTTGAGCCCAGGAGTTTGAGTTACAGTGAGCTATGATGACACCACTGCACTTCCACCTGGGGTGACAGAGTGAGACTCTGTCTCAATCAAGCAATGGTATTCCCTTAAAATGGCTAAAGGCTAGGGTTTAAAAATAATGCATATAACATTCACCAATAAGTGTATAATACTGTAGTCTTAATATACTTTTTTCGGGAGAGGAATGTTCATATTTGGGGGACTCTAGAGCTATTAAAAGAAGAAAAACTAAAGAAAAACCAGCTGCTAATATCACACAGAAGACCTTGGTGTTATCACATGCATTAGAAATATAAAAAAAAAATAATAAACTAGCCGGATGCACTGGCTCATGCCTGTAATCCTAGCACTTTGGGAGGCAGAGGTGGAAGGATTGCTTGAGACCAGGAGTTGGAGACCAGCCTCTGAGCAAGAGCTAATCCCCATTTCCACAAAAAAGTAAAAAAATTAGATGGGCATGGTGGCACCCACCTATACCCCTGCTACTCCGGAGGCTGAGGTAGGAGGATCTCCTGAACCCAGGAATTTGAGGCTGCATTTGAGCTATGACAACACCACTACACTCTAGCCCTGGTGACAGAGAGAGATCTTGTCTCAAAAAATAAATAAATAAATAATCAACTAACCAAACTGACCGAAGCGATAAGATAAAGATTCAAATTGCTGTTTCTAACATACCAACTCCTCTTGCCTTCCACAGCTTTCTAAACAAGATTAATCCTGAACAGTGATAATCATTCAACCTTCATCTCTCCGAAAATCATTTATTTTCCTCCTAGGTGAAAACAAACAGTGCCTGCTGTCTAGTACTAGTTAAACAAGAACCTCAAACACTGCATGTCTACTACTTATCTCTGAGAAGCCATACCAAGAACAGGGCAGCAGCTGCTCCAGAAACACAACTCTGTTCCTTATGGGTCAATGATGAGAGGAAAAGGACAGGAATTTTCCAAGTTGATACAGTGACTTGCAAATCCGGCTCACCTTGTTGGAGTCGAAATTTTTACATTTCTAGGTATTTTTGCCTGATTTCAACAGCAGAGTATTTAATTAAGAACCAGCCACTTTTGTCTCCTCCCATCTCCTAAGAATTGAATACTGCTTCAAAATCTTATTTACCAGGCCAGTATTACCCTAATACGAAAACCAGACAAGGACACAACAAAAAAAGAAAACAGCCCAATATCACTGATGAACATAGATGCAAAAATCCTCAACAAAATAACTCTCATGGACTCTATGTTTGAGTGTGTCTGTGAGAATATGAAGACACACTGTAATTATTGGCTCATTAAGCATCATAATTTTCCTAGATGAAAAGGGATATGTGAGTATTGTATATGGTGTAACTGTTAGTGTTTAACCTTACAAATTCCTCAAGAAGAGAGGAAAGAATAAGTGGGAAAGAAAATGCCAAAAATACACAAAAGAGTAATACAAATCTGATAGAGATAAGGAGTCAGTAGCAAAGTTAATAACACCAGATCAAACCTCAGTCCCAAATAGCAGTATGGAGCAGGGGAAAAAGGTATCCAAATCACTTGTCTTAGATACATGATGGAAATGCTAGGGACCCAAATCTAAGTTTCAAAAAACTGTGTTCCTAGATACCACTACTTCTGAAGAGTCAATTCCTGTAGACATTATATCATGAGTAAATGCTTCCAGATGCACAGATGGAAAAATACCATATAACAGGAAGGCTGTATTTCTAAAAACTTTACTAGTTTATCTGGAATCACACATTTATTCTGGAATAAAAAATAAATTGCTTAAGGAGAAGCATGCTATATATAGTCAACAGATATTAGGACTTTTTCACTGAGATAAGATTCTTTACAGGGAATGTCTCCTAGGACTTGTTAGTAGGTGATCAAACCAGAAAAATAAAGATGAAATGGTTTTCCTATCTCTTGATTTATATTCTACCAGCAAGAATATGAGGCACAATCATAAAGTACAAATCTACATTACGTGTATAGCAAAGCATAATTCTGAACTAAACATTTGACCTAAAGAGTCTCTTCCTGGTCACTTACTCTCTGTAATCCCTGTTTCTTAATTCTTGTGCTTTTTATCCCTCTTTGCTACACAAGGTTTTGTCTAAAAATGTATGCCCCTTACTAGAACCTAACCTTCTGGAGGAATCACGTTCTATTCACCTCATGTCTCCATCACCACTCAGTGCTGGGCTTTGACCATAGCTGACCTTTAAATAATAAAAATTATAAATCAAAACAGATTTCTGCTTTAGGTGAAAACAGACAACATTAAGCTCAAGCAATTCCTACCTATAACTCATAATCCTAGAAATGGTGGAACAAACAGGACTAGGGGATCACCAACTACCTCTGCAATCTTGAATAAATCAAGACTCACAAAGCCATGCATTATTAGAATCAGGAACTTGGTACCACAGTTAAGTCCCATCAGTTTTTCCTGGCACCCAGCATTAGATAATCATTTACAGCCATAGCCACAACGCACCTGTATGCAAAACCCTCACATCATGATGATGTAGAGATCAGCTTTAAATGAACACTAAAATTACAGTGTATCATTTCCTCAGAGAAGTCCTCCCATTCTACATAAAAGAGTGGGATCTCTGCCTACAGGCATACACAGAAACTGGTCATTGCAAGCTTGCCTAACAGGAGTTCTTATAAGAGGAGGAACAGAAATTCTGGCAGTTCTTATCAGTAAGTAATGATCAAGAATGGTCCACTCATGCTGCTGCTACTATTCCTTATAAAGTTCTAGCATAACAGTAAGGCGATAAAAAAAACTTTCTAAAATCAGGCCCAAAGAGAAAGGAAAAAAACACTTAGCTCAGGATGAGTACAAGAACCAAAAAATGGGCTGAGATGTAATTATTTAGGTTAGAAACAGGGTCAAAGTTGCCTCTTTCAGAGATAAGAATTAGATATAACAAGTAAATTAAATTGCCCAGCTCTACAGCGCTGTCCAGTGGAACCTCCTTTGGTAATGGAAATGTTCTGTATCTGTGCTGCCCAGTACGGCAGCTACAAGCCACATGTGGCTGTTGAGCACTTGAAATGTGGGTAGTACGACTGAGGAAATGAATTTTACATTTTATTTCAGGGTGATGAGTACACTAAAAGCCCAGACTTCACCACTATCCAATATATATGTGTAACAGAATTCAATTTGTACCTCCTAAATCTATTAAAATAAAAAAATTTTAATTAATCTAAATTTAAATTGCCAAATGTGGCTAATAGCTACCAAATTGGTAAATGCAGCTCCAGATTCTCTAAGTTAGCAATTTCCAACCAGAGGCTATTCCTCTCATCCCTAGGGGACAACTGCCTCCATTTGGAGACATTTTCAGTTGTCACACTGAGGGGAGGGGATGCTACTAGCATCTAATGGGTGGAGGCCAGGTATGATGCTAAGCATGCCACAATGCACAGGACAGCCCCCCACAACAGAGAACGATCTGACCCCAAATGTCAGTAGTGCTGAGGCTGAGAAATTCTGCTCTAGGTTTACACAAGGATGGAATTAAAGTAAATGCAAAACAAATTGTAGTACACTTTGTCTAAACAAAATACCCAGGAAGAATGGGATTTTTCAAGCAATAGAGAAAGATCTGGGCTGTTCTATAAATTTAAAGTAGCTTTTTACTGAAAAGTGTATGTGTGTGTTGAATAACTTATTAAGATCTTCATCATCAGAGTAATTACTTCCTGTGACATTTTTCTTACTTGAATATTAACATAAGTAAACACTGTGAGACCATGCTACCGGGCCTTGTTCCGTGTGAGCTGGACATACAGTCCTGGGAGACTGAACCCACTACTCCTATTCTCCTAGTGTGAATTCCGCGCCCCCTCAACTAACCTATCTGATTTCTTGAGGCATCACTAATTTCAGATACAAGAAAACTGATACTGTTGTCAAAGAAAAGCAAATCAAGACAAGAAAACGGCTCTGTCACCATAGCTCTGCATGTTTACATTATTACCCGAAAAAAAAGCAAGGGTACGTACGGAATTATATTTGGACCAAAGGAAATGCACTCAGTGATTCTACTAAATGATGATAGCATACCACGTTTTAGACTAAGAGATATTACTTGAAATTTTAGAGGATGAGTGTCAAATAACACTGGTTTCTGTAGCCAGTATAAATTATGCAAGGATCAGTTTAAATGGGATCATTCAGAACTGCTCAAATAGCTTTCAAATTTATACTAACAATGTAGAATTTAACCCAGAATAGTCCATTCCTCAAAGAAACAGGAATAATGGACACAATTCAATGTTTCACATTGATTCAAACTAGTTTTTCAGAACACAAAGTCATCAACATTCATATTATAGCAAAGCTTTTTCTATTCTGCCCACTTAGCACCAACAGAAATTGTTTATTACATGTTAGGCCCTCTATTACTTCTAGAAATATAAAAATAAGATGCAGTCCTAGTTCTGAAAAACTTACATTCAGAATTTTCATACTGGCCTAAGGCAGAAACTTCCAGCCCCCACGTTCTGAATTCCTAAAAGATCACTGCAACTCTTGTGAATGCTCCAGCCTTAAGCATGCTGGAATTTCAGTATCTCTTCAGATCTTCGTTGGGACAGTTTACCATCTTTCATCGTCCATTAACATTCAGTGAGCAACCACTGTAATCTACTGATCAAATGCCAGAAAAGTAATATTTAAAGCAGGATTCCAACCCACTGTTTTGCAGATTTACCTGTAAAGTGCTATTCCTGGAGGAAAGATAATTTCAGTTCTTTAGGATTCTAACTGAAATCACACAAAACCCACCCCACCTTCTTATGAAATTGAAAATAACCCAAGGGACATTTTTGGCATCATTTTGTATTCGACTATTGGTGTTACACACATGATGATCTAGACCAGGTTTCTCAGCCTCAGCACTACTGACGTTTTCAGCCAGGTATGAGCAGCTATCCTGTGCAATGCAGGATGTTTAGGGACATTCCTGGCCTCTACCTACTAGGTACCAGCAGCACCCCCTACCCCCGTTGTGATAATCAAAAATATATCCAGACACTGCCAAATGCCTCCGGGGGAACAAAATTGCCCCGTGGTTGAGAACCATTAATCTAGACTGAAACTCAAAGTACCAAGAGGTAGAAACTGTGCTAATCAGAAGCTTTGAAAGACGTTATTCCCAGCCAGAAAAACATATAACGGTCACTACATAGATGGGGCAAGAAAAACATATTATCTTTTTCTTTTCTTGTCTCCCACCCAATTTATGCTAAACAACTGAGGAGTAGGCTATACCATTGTGTGCACATGAAGACATCTGGCTCAACTTCTACAATTACTGCCTTCAACTCTCCAGTGAGAAGTTAACCAATCTACAGCAGCTGCTGCATTAAAAAAAAGACAAAATACGTTATTTCTGCCAGTTCAAAATTAAAATGTAGCAGTCTTAAAACATTAGCGTTGCTCTTGAATTACACATGTATGAAAAAAACTGGGCGTGCATCGACTGGACAAGCAGACTCCCAAGCTGGAACAGACAGAAGGACTTTGAGGGAGGGGCAGAATGTTAGGTACTTAAGGCAGGAATCCATAAAGAAACCCAAGCACCGGTTCTCACTTACAAGCCCTAAATTCGGGATAATTAGAATCCATTTCACATGCCAGAGCAGTCAGCCAGGTACATCACGGTGCTGTTCCCCCAAGGGGAAACCAGAGGAAGGCGCTGTTACCAGGGGATTTCGGGACGACAAGAGGGTCTCTCCTCGCCACAGGAAAGGGGGATTCAGGAAGTTGTAAAGCAGCTGCGATCCCCGAAACTAAATTCACACTCCACGGAGTACCCAGCCCTTTCTGAACCGCACAGGTCCTTGCCAGTGCTCACAAGCTTACAAACAGCATCAGAATCAGGGAGGCGGGGAGGGGAGTGTTGTTAAACACGCAGATCCGGGGCCCGCCCCCGAGAGGTTCTGACCTGAGGACTGAAAATCTTAATTTTTACCAAGGGCCCCAAAAGATTCCTACGCACGCTGAAGTTAGAAGACCACTGCTTTAACAATTTTCTTCTTAACTTGGAGCCCACAGAAAACCACAGTTTGCAGTCGGCTCCAAAACACCTGGGGCTTCTTTCCAGGAGCTTCAGGGGCCGTGAACTGCTAGCTCCGGTCAAGCGAGAGAGCCCGCCGAGCTCAGGCCGGCCCTTCGCGGAACCTCGGCAGGGCCCAAGGTCGGCCCCGCGGCCCGGACAGAACCCGGCCTAGCCTCTCTCGGCTCACGGGGACCCGAGAAGACACCCGGCCCCGTGACGTGCGCAGGCTCCAGCGTTCCGGACCGGACGCCCTCGCCGTCAGGCCTCCTCAGGCGGGACCCGTTACCCCTCAGCCCCCTGCCCGGGTCACAATGGCAGCTCGACACAGGAAAACAGTCGCCCCGGAGGCGAAGGACTCGGGCCGCAGCGCCGCCCTCTACTGCCCGGTACGGACCTTCTCCAGGGACGCGTCCATGGCTGAGGCGGGCGGCGGAGTCCGGTGGTGGCCTGGCGGTCCCGGGCGCTATTTCCGCCTCCCGCGCCCCGCCGCGGTATCCACGCTGGCAGCGCCGACTTCCCCAGCGCCCGCGGCCGGCGGGGCGGAGAGGAGGAGGAGCCGTCCCCAGGCGCGGCGAGTTGCGGGGGGGAGGGGCGGGGCTACGGCGGACTGGGCGGGGCCCTCTGGGCTTCCGTACCTAGCCGTCACGCCGGCCAGCCCTAACGCCCCCAGGTGAGGGGGGGAGGACGGACTGTGGAATTATTCTAAACTCACTTTTTCACAAGCCTATCGTAGTCATCAAGGTAGAGGTATAATAATAACAAACCATTCATGGAGTGAAAGGCTGGAAATACTAGTGATGCCTCTGCACTTCTAGGCCCAAGCTTCCAAAGTCCCCCTACCGTCACCATCCCTCAGGAATGGAACAGGCCATTCTCCACAGAAGGTTGGGGCGTGCGTGCATCCTTGCGCACGCGCAGGATCAACGGCGTCCCGGGCGATGGGGAGTTTCGCAGGTTTTGGGTGTACTGGGCTCCTTAGTGACCCCTGCTCTGAGAAGGCTCTGACGGGAGCTTAGGCATTTGTCTCAGACCTTACAGCAGAGTTTGAGATGGAAAAGATTTTGAGACAACTGGTCCAGCCTCCTCCTTCATGTCACAATTGTGACTTGTCAAGTTATGGGTCATAAGAATGATGATAATCAGCTGCTGCTCTTCCATTTTCTATTACAACATCCCTATGACACAGAGATCATTATCATCCCGTTTCACAGTGCCAATCTTGGTAAGATTCGGTCCTAAGCACCCGGACTATACATAGTCCCCCCATAACTGCTTGCACCCCGTCATATAATTGTAATGTATTTCTAACGAATGGGAGAAGGCATATATTTGCTTAGTGTATTCCTCTGACTCTAATGAGGGAAACAAATAGAACAGTCCCCCGCAATTGCAGTGGGTAAAACGCTCCACCACTAAAGACGGATAATCTTTACAACCACAAAACTTGCTCCTTTTCTCTCCTGTTTTATACGCATTTCTTCCCAAATCTGTATAAATGACTGGGTCTCATCTTCAGTGTAGTAATTCTATATTTTTAGCTATCTACCTTATATTTGGTAAATTTCCCAGTTACATTCATAAAATTATTTTCATCCTAGCACTCTGGGAGGCCAAGGCGGGAGGATCGCTTGAGCTCAGAAGTTTGAGACCAGCCTGAGCAAGAGCAAGACCCTGTCTCTACTAAAAATAGAAAAAATTAGCTGGGCATCTAAAAATAGAAAAAATTAGTCAGGCGTGGTGGCACACACCTGTAGTCCCAGCTACTCAGGAGGCTGAGGCAGGAAGATCACTTAAGCCCAGAAGTTTGACGTTTCTGTGAGCTAGGGTGACGCCACGGCACTCCAGCCCAGGCAACAGAGCAAGACTCTGTCAAAATAAAATAAAATAAATAAAAATATAAACTAAAATAAAATTTTTCTATCAAAGGAAACCTTATGTGTTGGTTTAGAGCCGTAATCCCCAACCCCCGGGCCCACAGACCGGTACCAGTCCATGGCCTGTTAGGAACAGGGCCACACAGCAGGAGGTGAACGGCTGGAAGTTTCATCTTATTTACAGCCACTCCCCATCTCTCGTGTCGCTGCATAAGCTCCGCCTCCTGTCAGATCTGCAGCAGCATCAGACTCTCACAGGAGCAGGAACCCTACTGTAAACTGCGCACTTAAGGGATGTAGGTTGTGTGCTCCTTATGAGAATCTAATGCCTGATGATCTGAGATGGAGCTGAGGCAGTGATGCTAGCGCTGGGGAGTGGCTGCAAATACACGTTATCATTAGCAGAGAGGTTTGACTGCACAATAAATGTAATATGCTTGAATTATCCCAAAACCATCGCGCCTCTCCCCCCGTCGCCGTCCGTGGAAAAATTGTCTTCCATGGAACCGATCCCCTGTGCCAAAAAGGTTGGGACTGCTGGTTTACAATGTTCTGTGGGAATTATTCTCATTCTCCGAAGAGCTCTGCAAATAGAAGGAATGATCGATTTATATTTTCCAAGAACTGAAAATTGGGCGAGGCGCGGTGGCTCACGCCTGTAATCCTAGCACTCTGGAGGCCGAGGCGGGCGGATCATTTGAGCTCAGGAGTTCAACATCAGCCTGAGCAAGAGCAAGACCCTGTCTCTACTAAAAATAGAAAGAAATTAGCTGGACAACTAAAAATCTATATAGAAAAAATTAGCCGGGCATGGTGGCGCATGCCTGTGGTCCCACCTACTTGGGAGGCTGGGGCAGGAGGATCGCTTGAGCCCAGGAGTTTCAGGTTGCCATGAGCTAGGCTGACCCCATGGCACTCTAGCCCGAGCAACAGAGTGAGACTCTGTCTCAAAAAAAAAAAAAAAAAAAGAACTGAAAATTGAATGTACCTCTGCTTGAGCAAAACAAGTCACTTTTCCAACGTGTTATAAAAATTTTTCAACATTTAGAAAAGTTGAAAGAATTGTACAGTGAACAACGATGTACTTAGATTCTATAATGAACATTTCCCTCTATTTGCTTTATCACATATATACCTATATATCCATCCATCAATATATGTTTTGATACATTTCACCCCCGAACACCTCAGCATGGGTATCATTAAAAACTTTTAATTTTTAAAGCTACCTCCAAATTATCTGTGGGGAATATTACAAAGCAGATTCTACAAAACAAATACTAGAGAGATAAAACTTTACTGTTTTAAAAGTAAACTTTGAAAACCCAACATGAAAAAGTGGGAATAATCAGTTCATTTAATATTTAGCCAAACATTTATTGACTTCCATCATGGACAGTTAAGTACTGAAAATGCAAGGATAAGATAAGATCCCCGCCCTAAAGGGAGACACTTTTTTTAGGCAGAGATTTTTACTCTGGGGCCCAGATGGAGGTCTGTGAAATTCCTGAAATCACACTCAAAATTTTGTGTGTGATTGCATTTTTCTGGGGAAAATGTCAATAGCTTTCATTGTATACTCAAGTCTGTGACCTACCCCTCCAACCCCAAAAAGAAAAAAAAAGTTAAAACCATTTGGCTTGTGGATGGACAAATAGGTATGATAAATTAGAATGCAACATTCTATGGGCTAGTAAAGAGATATGAACAGAATATTGAGTCCAGAGCATGAAGCCACTTATTTTGGGGAAGTTAAATCTTAACTGACATATGGCGTATATGCGCTGTTAACAGACTGTACTTAATAGGCAAAAACCAAACCAAGTGAAGGAGATATGCAGTTATTTTTCCCTTTAAATCCATTCATATGATTTTGTTGTGTCCTAAATACAACCATGTTGTAGACGAGTTTTTTAGTCTTTTACTTTTAGAATCAACCAAGTGGCACATATGGAATATTTACTTACTATTCACTACAGCAATGCAAAAATAATAAATTAGCAAAAAGTCAGAGGGAAGAGACAAGATGAACAGAAATGTAAATGGAATCACTAATGTCCTCAACTTCATTCCAGGGAGTAAGTAGATACTTTCTGAAAGGGCTAAATCAAGACAGTGTTAAGTGTACTATTTAAAGGAATCTCTAGAAGAAATAAAATTAAGTGACAAAAATCAGGAGTTGGAGAGGACAGGAGAGTGTAAATGGCAATAAATTTCGCATTTTCATAGTAGGGAGTCAATAGATTCTTTATAAATTAAGAAACGGATGCAAGGATTTTTTTTTTTTTTTTTTGCAAAGTAGGTAAAGGCTTCTATGGAATGGGATTAGGCAGCAGTCCCCAACTTTTTTGGCACCAGACACTGGTTTCATGGAAGACAAGTTTTCCATGGATTGGCAGAGGATGGTATTTTGGAATGATTCAAGTGCATTACAATTATCGTGCAGTCAAACCTCTCTGCTAATGATAAACTATATTCGCAGGCCACTCCCTAGCGCTAGCATCACTGCCTCAGCTCCACCTCAGATCATCAGGCATTAGATTCTCATAGGAGCACACAACCTACATCCCTCACATGTGCAGTTTACAGTGGGGTTCGTGCTCCATACAAGAATCTAACGTCACCCCTGATCTGACAGGAGGTGGAGCTCAGACAGAGTGATGCGAGGGATGAGAAATGGCTGTAAATACAGATGAAGCTTCACTTGCCTGCCACTCACCTCCTGCTGTGTGGATCGGTTCCTAATAGGCCAAAGGCAGCCCAGGGGGTGGGGACCTCAGGATTAGAGGGTGAAAATGAGGGGGAAAAAATCGCAATATTCCATTTTATATTCTTCTGTACTGTTTGAATTTATGTCGTGCGCAAGCATTTCTCTTATAAATTAAAATTTTTAAAGTAAATTGCCTGTAAGAAATAGATTTCAATCGTTTTTTAAACCATACAGAGCAATTTTAGAGAAGTCTGCAATCCCTAAAGGCAACTCAAGGTGGCAACCCTGAGACTACTTTCATCTTATCTTGCTTCATT
>NW_012148285.1:15047320-15051775 GCF_000956105.1 Propithecus coquereli | reverse complement strand
AAAAAAAAAAAAATGTAAAATAAAATAAACAAGAACAATTAAAAGACCCAGGTTATAAATAGTTTAGGTCTTTGCAGACCACATTTCAGGCTTTCACAAGCTCTGTCTCAGCTACTAAACTCAGTAGCATGAAAACACTCACAGTTAATGTGTAAACAAATGAGTGATGCTGTGTTCCAATAAAGCCTTATTTATGGACACAATTTTCAATTTCATTTAATTTTCATGCATCATAAAATATTCTTCTTTTGATTTTTTTTCCCACCCACTTAAAACTATAAAGTCGTTCATAGCTCTTGGGCCTTTACATAAACAGGGAGTGGGCCAGATTTGGCCCAAGGCTGTAGTTTGCTGATTCTGGTCATAGGCGACTCTCAAAAACATTATGCAGAGTGAAAGAAGCCAGATCCAAGTGAATACATATACCGTTTGTATACTGTATGTGCTGTACAAGTCCATTTATATGGAATTCTAGAAAATACAAAGTGATCTATAATGGCGGAAAGCCTGGGGCTGGGGAGGAGGGGTTACTGACTACCAAAAGGTGCTAGAGAATTTTTGGGGGTGATAGAAATCAGTATTTTAATTATGGTGGTGGTTGCACAGGTATATACGTTTGTCAAAATGTATTGAACTCTACATGTAATATGGGTGTATTTTATTGTAGCTACAACATAGTTCAATAAAGTTGATAAAAATCACAGCACATTCCAAGTAGCAAGGGTAATTCTTGCTTCTGAAACTTCTGTTCCACTTATGTAAATTTATCGACGTGCAGTGATTTCATCAAACTCATCCTTTCCACCCTAAATCAGGCACTCCTCTGGCATTCCTCACCCCATAAAAGGACTCCATCATCCACCCAGTTGTTCAAGCCAGAAAGCCAGGCATCTTCCCTTCTCTCATGCACACTTCCCTCTTCCCCAACCTCTTCCCATCAGTCTTGCCACTTCTGTCTCCTAAATATCTCTCAAACCTGTCCACATCTCTATTTCTGTTGCCACCACCTTGACTACTGCCACATCTAAGCAGTCTCTGTAGCCAAACCATTCTTAATACAGAAACCAGAATTATCTGTTAAATGTAGAAATCAGATCCTTTGTTGAAAAGCCTTCAGCTGTTCGTACAATAAAGCAGGCACACTTCACATGGCCCACAAATATGGCATGGTCTCTGTCTTCTTTGGTCTCTGTTGTCACCTTCCTTTCTTTCTTTCTTCCAATACAGCAAGCAAGATCCATCTTGCCAAGCTGTTTTCCTGGATGAGACCATTCTTATTTTCCTTCCCCTTCGTCTTGTGTAACTTCTAATCCCTTTGGTAGAAGTTTAAAGTATCATTTCCTCAGGGAACTGTCATAAGTGCTTATGGGTACCTATATTTCTCCTTCAAGGTACTTAGCACAATTGTAATTAATTAATTATGTTGTTTAATGTCTGTCTCTCATGATAGATTATAAATGCCATTTCTGCAGGGACAGAGTTTGTCTTTAATTTTACTGTGTCCCCAATGCCTAGATGATAGGCTCTCAAAAAGTAGCTGTAGAAGAAATTAATAATGATTCCACATACTGGCACAGTGTGCAAATTTTATTTTCCAAACATTTCCATTGTTTTCAATCTGGTTTTAATGAGTATCATAATTTAAAGACACTCCATGGGCCAAGAGGCAATTTACCTCCCAAGGCTAGTTAGCCCAGTATCTAGAATGCAGTGGGGATTCAATGCGTAATTATTGAATGAATTGATTCAACAAATATTTTCTGAGGGTGCATTATATGCCAGACAGTATTTTAGAAATTGGGAATACAATGACTAAAAGAGATTAAGTCTTTGCCTTTTGTGCCTCTTATATCCTATTGGAATGGAGAGATCACAAGTAGCTATGTAATATAATATTAATTACTTGTAAATACCATAGGAAAATAAAGCAGGATAAAAGAATAGAAAGCAAATTATGAATGAATCCATTCCTTGGCTGTCGATTTAAAATCCTTGCTCTAAAATTTTGTTCAGTGGTAATTAGCTGGAAATAGAAGCAAGCAAAACCAACCAATACAACCAGTTATTTGTTGATTTATTATTAATTTTCAAGACCTTGACAAAAGTATTCTTTTTTTTTTTTTTTTGAGACAAAGTCTCACTCTGTTGCCCAGGCTAGAGTGCCATGGCATCAACTTAGCTCACAGTAACCTCAAACTCCTGGACTCAAGCAATCCTTCTGCCTCAGTCTTCTGAGTAGCTGAGACAACAGGCACACACCACCATGCCCAGTTTTATTGTTTTATAGTGACGGGGGTCTCACTATGTTGCCCAGGCTGATCTTCAACTCCTGGCCTCAAATGATCCTTCCACCTCAGCCTCCCAAAGTGTTGGGATTACAGGCATGAGCCACTGTGCCCAGCCACCATACACATATATTATACCCAAGGAAGGTTTCCCGGAGTGTAGATTCCAAGATATGTTTTTGTATTACCTGACTTTTTATTTCTATTTTGACATAATTTCAGACTTACACAAAAGTTCAAGAAGAGTACAAAGTATTTTCTTAAACTCTTCACCCAGATTCCCCAAATGTTATCACATTTGCTTTATTGTTATCTACACACACATACACACACATTTTCTGAGTCATTTCATAGTCAGTTACAGACATGAAACCCTTTCATGCCTAAATAACCTGAATGTATATTTCCCTAAAAATGTGGCCATTCTCCTTGACAGAGGACAATAAAAAAACCAAGAAATTAACATTGATACAATACTATTTTCTAACCAATAAACCGAATTCAGACTTTGACAATTGTCCTAGTAAAGTCCTTTAGAACAAAAGAAAATCTGGAATAATATGTTCTGGAAGAGTTCCTCAGCCTTTGTGTTTCATAACAGGTTTGAGGAGTACAAACCAGATATATAGAATGTCCGTCGATGTGGGTTTTCAATCTATTTTTAGAAGCCCCAAATGTTGATATTTCAAATATGTAGGTGGTTTTTCTTCATAGACACTTCCTATGGACTAGAGCCTCACCGATATAAAAATAGGTATATTTCTTATTCACAAATCTCAGATAGTTAATAAGTATGTTTCCTCTCCCTACCCCAAGAAACCTACAGAAGATTATAAAAGTATTCTTTCACTGTAGACTTTTATTTTATTTTATTTTATTTTAAGATAAGCATGAGGTGAAATTTGTTGAGGGGAGCATGATAGGTAATAGTGCAAGAGCCAGTTATGGGTTTACAGAGAAAGATACATACACCACAGATGACACCTGGACCCCTTGTCGTAGCAAAAGAGTCAACTGTAGACTTTTAAATCAAAGGTATAAAAATTGGATTATGCTTGGGCCAGCTTTTCCCTACTCGGTACTATAGCCCAGTGGTAAGAGCTCAGATTATATTAAATAGCTCCAAGTGGAGCTGGACTCTTTTTTAAGCTAAGTGAAAGCTACTTGGGCAAGTTACTTAACCTCATGGTGTTTTAGTTTCCTCACCTGTAAAATGCCAGTTATACTTACCTTTTAGTGTGCATTAAACATTCTTATGGTTCTTACATCAAAAAATAAGCAAACAAAAACTCCTCCATGGATCATGTCCAAATCCACACCTCCTTCCGGTGACATTTATGGCCTCAAGTTTCTCATCACATGCACACCACCGACTTATTTCAATCTAGCTTTGGCCGCCTTCCTGCCACCCAAACCAATCCCCTGAAGTCATCTCACTTTGTCTCAGCAGCGCTGGATCCAGATGATGGCCGCTGTCAGAAACCGTGACTTTCCTTGTTTCCCATGACATTGAACTCTCCCGGTTGTCCTTCTCAATCTCTTTTGGGGTTCCCCCCTCCTCTAGCCAATGTTTAATTGTTGGATTTCTTCAGCATTTAGCCCTTTTCATTTCTTCTTCCACGTACTCTTCATTCTCGATTCTTTCAGTTAACATCTATGCCAGTAGTTTCAAATTGAGAGTCACTTCTTTAATGGGTCGTAAAATCAATTTAGTGGATCATGACTAGCAATTTCGTAAAAACGAAATGGAGTAGAAAACATAAGAGCACATCACATGGAGTAAGGATAATTAAGAAACAACCCAAATGTCCATCAACAGATGAATGAACATGTTGTGGTCTATCCCTACAATGGAACAGAATGCTGTATATACAGCAATAAAAGGGAACAAACTACGGATATGTGGAGCACCACACATTAAAAGTTAGCAGACTTTTTCTGTAAAGACCCAGGTTATGGCTGGGTGAGGTGGCTCATGCCGGTAATCCTAGCATTCTGGGATGTCAAGGCAGAAGGATCCCTTGAGCTCAAGAGTTTGAGACCAGCCTGAGCAAGAGCAAGACTCCCGTCTCTACCAAAAATAGAAAAATGAAGGCCAGGCGCGGTGGCTCACGCCTGTAATCCTAGCTCTCTGGGAGGCCGAGGCGGGTGGATTGTTTGAGCTCAGGAG
>NW_012148285.1:14996040-15044621 GCF_000956105.1 Propithecus coquereli | reverse complement strand
CTCAAGCAATCCTTCTGCCTCAGCCTCCCGAGTAGCTGGGACTACAGGTATGCGCCACCATGCCTGGCTAATTTTTTCTATACATTTTTAGTTGTCCAGCTAATTTCTTTCTATTTTTAGTAGAGATGGGGTCTCACTCTTGCTCAGGTTGGTCTCGAACTCCTGAGCTCAAACGATCCACCTGCCTTAGCCTCCCAGAGTGCTAGGATTACAGGTGTGAGTCACCACTCCTGGCTGACAAAAGCATTCTTATTGACATTTTCCTGGTACTCAAAGGACCTTTCTTTGATATTTTAGCAGTTCTGGCAAGTCACAGACTCTACCACCATCTAATTATTACAGGAGCAGGTTTGGGCATGAAGTCTTGGAAAATCTGAAGCAGATATGTTAAGATTGATGCAGTCATATAAAAATAATAATTTTTATTAACATTTTAAACCACAATTTGATTTATGTTTATTTCAGATGTATTTATGTTTTATGAAACTACCCAGCCTTTTCTAAAACTGTGTGCCCAAAAGGTAAATGAGCAAAGGCATTAACAGACAATAAAAAAAGAAAAACATGAACAAATAGTCAAGAAACATGAAAAAAAGTTCGACATTACTAGTAATCGAAGAAATGCAAAAACAGAGTGAGATAGCATCTTTGCTTATAATAAGCAAAGTTTTTTTGTTTTTTGAAAGAATAATATCCAGTGTTAGTGTAGAAGAAAATAATTACTCTCATGCATTACTGGTAGAATTTTAGATTGTTATGAAACCTTTCATACATTTCAATTGCATTGAACTGAATGGAATTGGGCATTCGGTAAAAGAAAACTTAAAATATACCTTTCCTTTATATAGGATCTTTTAGGGACACCTACCTTTTGTCTCTAAAATTCTGCTCCCGGAAATGTAAACTAAAGATATAATTAAGTTAAAGATTTAACAATAAGAATGTCCATAGCAGCATTGATTATAATGGTAAAAAATTTGAAAACAAACTATATATCCAATGATATAATACAAAATTGGTTAAATAGTGGTACTTCCATTAAATTGGTTGACACAACTTTTAAAAATAGCAAAGTAGATAAATATTTATAAACATAGAAAGATGACATATTGTTAACTCAAAAAGGTTGGTAAGAATACAGCCGGTATAACAGGAGCCTATTTTGCTTTTTAGAAAAGGAAAAGTTATATACATGCATGAAAAAGACTATAAAAAATTTCATCAAAAATAGAAATAGTGGTTGACTCTTAAGATGTTAATTTTCTTAATTACACTTTTTTGTTTTTCATACTTGTAGAATTATTTTTTTAAAAAAAACATTTATGTACTGTGCCAATTATTGATTTATTGTCTCCCAGCTCCAAATCCATCATTTTTGTCTGCTGAGTAAAAATGGATCTGGGCCCTTGAAATAGCTTTCTTTCACCAGGGGGCACCGTGTTAATTTAAGTTTTGTAGGTAGAGGGCGCTGGAGATACGTTTTGCAGGAGGAAAGGGTTTTGCTTCCTGGTTCCTGCTAATGGCTTCTCCAGAGACCAGCTCCTGCAACACACATACATACACTGGCCAGCAGCTTCCCCTGGCACTCCCCGCTGGAGGTTTTGTACCTTCAGTGAGACACTTTCTCGTGAAAAGTTTACCCCAGACGGAAGATTTCCAGCAAGTTCCACCAGCCAGCAGAGTACCACAGCAACTGTCTTCTTTGCCATTCGGTGAACCAGGGCTGTGCCCTCCCAACACTGTCAGGATCTCAGCCCTGGCGGGGTGGGAAGGTGGTTCCTTGGGTGTCCTATCTCAGCCGTAGGGGTAGTGGCTGTTCTTTGTATCTACTGTTTTTTATACTCTTTGGAGTTCTTACTACTCAATCTCTCACTATTCCAATCCACTGTTAACAATTCTTCATACAGTAGACCCTCATTATTTGTGGAGTCTGTATTTGCAAATTTGCCTACTTGCTAAAATTTATCTGGAACCCAAAAATCAATCTTGTGGTGCTTTTGCCATCATTTGAAGACACACATGCACAGAACAGCAAAAAATTTGAGTCACATGACGTACTCATTCCCAGCTGAGGTCGAACAAGGCAGCATTCTGCCTTCTTGTTTCAGCTCTCATGCTCTAAAAAAGCATTCTTTACACAGTCTATTTAGTGCCACATTTTTCACAGTCCTGTGCTTTTTGTTGGTAATTTTGCTGTTTAAAATGGCCCCCAAACATAGTTTTGAAGCGCTATCCAATGTCCCTAAGTACGAGAAAACTGTGAAGTGCCTAATGGAGAAAATACATTTATTAGATAAGGTTTGTTCAGGCGTGAGTTAGAGCACTGCTGGCTGTGAGATCAATGTTAATGAATCAACAGTGTATATTAGATAAGGTGTCCCTCCACAGAAATACACATAAAACAAAGTTATCAGTTGATAAAAAAATATGACCAGAGACTTGGGGGAATCTAATCCTGTATTTCCTTAAAAGTAGTGACTTAATATTTGCTAATTCAGTGTTCTCAGTGACTTTATTGAACATAAGGACCTTGAATAATAAGAACCAACTGTATTAAACTTTACCTATTCTAATTACAGGTATGATTCCTCTCTCCTGATTGGATCAGACTGATAATTACTAAAATCATCTCCAAACTGTTTCTGCACTAATTAGTTATTTCTTCCACATAGTAGTAGATTCATACATTTTCCTGTAGTAATTGAAGTTTCAAAGGTTCGAGAAAGCATAATTGGAGAAGAAAACTCTCTGTGATTAATTCACTTTTCATGTGAAAATTCTTAATTCATTTGCATGTTTGAATGTGCACTAGATAAACATCTTTAAAGCTACCTCTTATACTGGGTTTTTCATAATTTCAGATTTTTAAATTTTGTCTCTTCTTTATGCACTTTAAAAGAACTTCCAAATTTATCTCTGTTCACAAAGCTTAACAATGGGAAATTAATGAAATAAATCAATTCACTGCTCTATTATCCCACTCCAACTGTAAGAAGAATAGTTACTTAAAATAAAGCTGGTGAAAACACAGTTTCTGCGCCTAAGAAACACTCCAGTTCAAATATATCTTCCAAGTGGCACAATTTCAAAATACCAAGTTGCAGGTGGTGTCTAGAATGTCCACCATCTCTGTTAAGAAATCTGTTGCCACATTTTATTATTCTACTGGAGATAGGAAAGAAGGATGAAGTATTCCAAACTTTTAAACAAGAGTGAAGACAAATAACATTTTAGCTTCAGTATTTTGTTTCAGCTCTGGCCAACATTAAAATGGCCAGAAAACGATCATATTGACTGAAGCACCCCCTTGCACATAAATTTGTGTCAATACAATGGTAAGAGTTGGCTAGGTAATAGAGACAGAATTCTTAGGCATGGTTTTTCCACATCAAAGGTGAAATGCAATGATTTTATGAGAGAATTGCTTAATATTTCTGTTAACTGGACCAATTAAGGCTCTGGTGGGAGTCAGGCTTATAATTAATATTTTCTTCCTTCTGATCTCCCCTTCTGACCTTCTTTCGTGGCTGGAGTGCTTTTTATTTTGTTTTCTTTTATTTTTTAGAGACAGGGTCTTGCTCTGTTACCCAGGCTGGAATATAGTGGCATGATCATAGTTCACTGCAGCCTCAAATTCCTGGTCTCAAGCTATCCTCCCACCTCAGCCTCCTGAGTAGCTGGGACTACAGATATGCCACCCAGCTAATTTTTAAATTTTTTGTATTATAGAGCTGGGGTCTTGCTATGTTGCCCAAGTTGGTCTCAAACTCTTGGCTGCAAGCGATCCTCCCACCTTGGCCTCCCAAAGTGCTGGGATTAGAGGTATGAGCCACTGTGCCTGCTTTGGTGTGCCCTTTTTCTGTGTGCACATTCAAAAAGGAAGTGAGCAAGGGGGTGTTTTGGGAGAATCCCAGGACGGTATAGAAAAACCTCCCTCCAGTCTGAGAGGGAGCTGAGAGACCTAAGAATGACTCAGACAAGTCCAGTTTGATGAGTTAGATGAGTTTATTAAAGGTTACTGTAGTGTTACTTTAAATCTCTTCTCAATGAGTAAGGCAAAATTTTCACAATATGTTAGTGAAAGCTCGGGACTTGTCCACTAGGCTGAATGAGAAGAAACGAGGACAAGCAGTTACTTTGGCAGCAAAGGAGGCGAAAGGAGACTCCTGTCTGAAATGCCATCGTCCTAATAATAAGCAGAAACAGAGCTTTTAAAGGATGGGTTCTCAGCTTCAGGCAATTACTGTTCAACTACATTGATGGCTCTGATCATCCCACCTCCACGGAAGACAATCTGATGACCTTTACCTAGGACCTCCCTTTACGAAGTCAGGCTGGGCCACCTCTTTTTGTACAAATAACAAAAGACTTTGCCCTGCCCCTCCCAACCACTGCCCTGAGGCAGGGATACAGGCTTTGGTTTTCAAAAAGGAGTGCAGGATGTGTTAAAGAGAGGGAAAATATTTTTGCCTTTTTTTCCCCAGGCCATTCCCTGTTACAAATGTATCTTTGCTTGTTCACAGAGAAACATGTCCGTGAAGTGTCAGTACCAACATCGTACCCTGTCACTCAACCCATGTTATGTTAATAATATTACAATTCTCCACAAGGTGGGGATTTTAGTCCTACAGTTAGCTAAAAGGGCACCACAGGCCAGCCAGGGCAGCTCCAAAGCAGTCAGGGCTGGTCTAAGCTGGCCACTTCAAGGCAAGAAAGTGCTGAGTTCCCAAGAAAGTGCTAGGCCCAGTAGTTATCTTGGTACTTGCTTAATCTACTTTATAACAGCCTTGCTGAGCACTCCAGGCTAGCACAGCACAGCGTGTCTGTTATGCAGTGGGGAACTTGCATTTTTCCCTGAGGGGGAGGCCTCCTACTTTCACCCCCATAATTTCAATCCTACCTATCCAAACTCATCCAAATAAAAATAAATTTGAAAAAGAAAAACTGTTGAAAATTTGCATAAAGCAGAGTTATTTTTATTGCTCTATAGCCACACTCTGAGCAAAAACCTTGTGCTTATGGGCACACCCAGCTTCAACATCAAAGTACCCCCTTACATTCAAGCACTGCTGGGGAAATCGCAGAACTGATATTAAGAATGAAGGACTCTGGAACGAAGGGGTCTCAGTGGGTAAAGATATCAGGAAGTGGGGAGGATTAGATACCTGTCAGTCTCCCTCTAGCCTCATTTCAGGTGACAAAAAGGAAGGCAATTGCTTCAGTTTCCTGCTCCGTGCCCAAAGGCACAGAGACAAGTGTCAGAGGTGCATATTGAAAGAGCACGAGGAAGTTCAATGCGACCTTTTTTGATCAGTTGGCCTTAGCCGATTGCTTCATCCACTCATTGGAAAACAGTCCTATTGGTCTTAAAGCCTTTTGAGCATAGTAGGAGTCTTTTTTTTTTTTCTCTGAGACAGAGTCTCACTCTGTTGTCTGGGCTAGAGTGTCCTGGCATCAGCTTAGCTCACAGCAACCTCAAACTCCTGGGCTCGAGCAATCCTTCTGCCTCAGCCTCCCTAGTAGTTGGGACTACAGGCATGCGCCACCGTGCCCGGCTAATTTTTCTATATATTTTTAGTTGTTCAGCTAATTTCTTTCTATTTTTAGTAGAGATGGGGTCTCGCTCTTGCTCAGGCTAGATTCCAACTCCTGAGCTCAAATGATCCTCCTGCCTTGGCCTCCCAGAGTGCTAGGATTACAGGCGTGAGCCACCATGCCTGGCCCATAGTAGGAGTCTTTTGTTAGTAAAAATTTCAGCAGAAGTTAGATTTCAGATGCTGTGGCCCACTTGGTGATTCTTATTAAGCCCCCATTCATTTAAACAAAATGAAATAATGACAAAATATTAACAGCTACAATAAGCTCCATTGCGATCATCTTAATGTCTTTTTAATGTGATCCTTAGTTGTAAATTGAAGCTCAGCTCCCACATCAGTACTTACTCCCTGTGAGAGAGTTCCTAACAAAGCTCCCCTTTCACACTGTAACCCAGCCCTGTGCTCTCCAGTCATCCCCCACTGTGTAGGGATATTAATACCACAAGAGTATGTTGCCTCATATTGCTGCAGGGCTCTGAGTCACAGCTTCCACAGATGATGCAGCATCAATGTAATGAATTAGTTTATCTTAGAGCATCTCCTCTAGTGTGAAGACCATGTGCATCTCTACCACTTGCTTGAGTGAAGGATTGTCTTTAGCTACGGAAGTTTTGATTGCTTTTAAGAAGAGAGGAGGATACAGCAATACCTGTGCAATGCTAAGCCTTCTTCTAAGTATTCATTTTTTCTTCTTTCAGTTCCCGTTAAGTAAATCTGTCAAGTTGCTTGATAAAGACCACCACGGATTTCGGAAGATAAATGTCTCTACAGATTGTTACCAATCCCTCGCTCTTCCGGTTTCTGCGAGGAATAATGAGTCAACATGGAGAACTGACATATGCAATAGGCACTCAGTAAACGTTAGTTCCCTCCCTTCGGGGTTGCTAGATTTAGCAAAATAAATTTGAAAAAAATACAGGGTGCCCAGTTAACTTTGAATTTCAGGTGAACAATGAGAAATTTTATAGTATAGATATGCCCCCAGTATTGCATGGGGCACACTTACACTAAAAAAGTCATTCATTGTTTATCTGAAATGCGAAGTTAACTGAGCATCCTGTATTTTATCTGGCAACCCTCACCCCTGCCTACCTCACTTTGTGACTCCAAGGTTCCTTTTCCAGGAACTCAAGTTTGCTCTATTTTTCTCTCTAACAAATTTGGTTAAAAGAATTGTGTAGAAATCATTGGGGGAAACTTTCCTTTTTTGATAGACTGAAAGATTTTTTTTCTAGGAACCCAATTTTGCTCTATTTTCTCTCTAACACATTTTGTTAAGGGAATTGCATATGAATCATTAAGGAAATTTTCCTCGTTTTTCATAGACCATAAGCATTTTCTCTAATTTAGGCAGGAATTGGATTTTTTGGGGAAGGCATTGCAAATACAAATCCTTTCTACACACAGCGTATAGTTCAGTGCCTGACACATAATGGTGCTCAATGAATATTTATTAATTGAATGAATGAATGAACCAATTTGTTGGGACAGATAGTCCCGATCTGTATGTGTTGATAAATGCATAATCTGATTTCAGCTAAGATGATCAATTGCTGTTAGGTGAGACCAATGGTCTCAGAGAAGGAAGACACGATAAAGAGGGATACAGGAGGATGAATAATGGTACCCCCAAAGATGTTCATGTCTCAATCTCCGTGAATATGCTGCTTTTCATGGAAAAAGGGACTTGGTAGCTGTGACTAATGTCGTGATCTTGAGATGGGGAGAGTGTCTGGATTATCCGGCCGAGCTTAATATAATCACAAGGGTCTTTCTAAGAGTGAGACCGGAGGGCCAGGGTGAGAAAAGGCTGTGTGATGATGGAACAACAGAGAGAGAGACTGGAAGATGCTATGCTGCTGACCTTGAAGGTGGAGGACGTGGCCAAGGAATGCACGGGGAGTCTAGGAGTTGGAAAAGACAAGGAAGTGCATTCTCCTCTGGGACCTCCAGCCCTGCAGATCCATTTTAGACTTCTGACCTCCAAAACCCTAAGACAACCAATTTGTGTTGTTTTAAGTCATTAAATTTGTGTTAATTTGTTACAGCAGCAATGGGAAAAGAATACAGGGAGATATAAGTAATAAGCAAAGAGATATTTTGCTGAGCAAAGGAGCTTGGGAGAAATATAACTGAGAGAAATCTGACGGAAAGATTTACTTGGTACCAGCAACAAGGACAAGGAGAGGAGAGGGCTGGAAATCAGCAAATGGGCAGATAGAAAGGGTAGAAGAACGTAGAAATTGGCAGATTCCTAAGAATCGAAGAGAATGGATATATTAGTTTGCTGGGGCCACCAGCGGGATGGCTCAAACAATAGAAATCTATTTTCTCACAGTTCTAGAGGCTGGAAGTCCGAGGTCAGGGTGTCTGCTGGGTTGGTTTCATTCTGAGGCCTCTCTCCTTGGCATGCAGTTGGCTGCCTTCTCGCTGTGTCCTCACACAGTCTTTGCATTTGTGCCCCTGGTACCTCTTGGTGTGTCCAAATTTCCTGTTCTTATAAAGACACCGGACAGATTGGATTAGAGCCCACTCTAAAGGCCTTGTTTTAACTTAATCACCACTTTAGAGGCTGTGTCTCCAACTACAGTCACATTCTGAGGTACTGGGAGTTAGGCCTTCAACATATGCATTTTGGGGAGACAAAATTCAGCCCATAACAACGGGGTTGCTAAATTGAAGTACAGTCTGCAAAATAACTAGCTAGCAGCCCAGATTGGAGACTAAGGTGATATGACAGTTCGACACCATGCAAAGTGATCCAGGATTGGATGCCAGACTGGGAAAAAAGGACTTTAGAGGGACAATCGGCAATAATTTGAATAAGGCCTGTAGATTAGGTAATAGCATCACAGCCATGCTTATTTCCTTGTTTGCATCATTGTACCGTGGTTACATAAGATGTCAATATTTGGGGAAGCTTGAGTGAAGAGTACCTGGGAACTCTTTGTGCCATTTTCTAAGTCTGGAATTATTTCAAAATTAAATGTTAAAAATAAAAATAATTAAAGATTAAATAAAATAGAATAAACAATAGAAAAGAGTAAGAGGGAGATAGAACCAGGTTAGTTACATGTGACTGTGAAGAAAAAAAAGCAGAAAAAGAAGGAAAGAGAAAATGAGTTCCATGTGGACAGAGCTTCTACAGCAGCTGTTGTTGGGGTTCCCACTGACTCCCTGCTCTGGGACAGTATCTGGGAGCTCAGCATGTGTGCCACTGAGGCACAAACTGAAGAGGAGATGGCAGGAGGCACATTGGGTCTCATCTCACATTCATGGAAGGTCTCAAATTTTAACTTGCGACATTCGCTCCAAACGAAGTTACACCATGTCAGTATGTTGTTGAAAGTGTGAGGCCAGCTGCGGTGTAAACCTGTAATTCCAGCACTTTGGGAGGCTGAGGTGGGAGGATTGCTTGAGGCTAGGAATTCAGGACTAGCCCAGGCAGCATTGTGAGACCCCGTCTCTACTAAAAAAAATAGAAAGAAATTAGCTGGACAACTAAAAATATATAGAAAAAATTAGCTGGGCATGGTGGCGCATGCCTGTAGTCCCAGCTACTCGGGAGACTGAGGCAGAAGGATTGCTTGAACCCAGGAGTTCGAGGTTGCCGTGAGCTAGGCTGACTTATGGCATTCTAGCCCGGGCAATAGAGTGAGACTCTGTCTCAAAAAAAAAAAAAAAAGTTAGCTGGGCCTGGTGGCACACCTGTAGCCCCAGCTACTTGGAGGCTGAGGCAGGAGAATCCCTTCAGCCCAGGAGTTTGAGGCTGCAATGATCATGCCACTGCAGTTCAGTCTGGGCCACAGAGCAAGACCCTGTCTCAAAAAAAACAAACGGTGAACTAAAATAAAATCTTAAGGCTCCCCCACAGGGCTGACTAAATGGAACCCCTCCTGGCTAAGTGGATATCCTAAAACTAAATTGCCAGCCACTAGGAGGGAGGTCAGACATGCCTCATCATGTCCCCCTCCCTTCTTGGAGATATACTTTGTAATACATTAGCAGGCCTAAGGCCCTGCAAGACAAACCTGTAGGTCCTCAATTTACACAACAAATATACGTCCCATGGCTTGTCTCTGATTAACAGAGCTCCTTATCTTAAAATATTCCAAGCCTTTAAAGCTTCATGTCTTTAACCAATTACAAGTCAAAGAATCTTTAAACCCACCCATAACCTGTAAGCCACCCCTCCTCCTTCAAGATGGCTCACCTTTTTGGGACAAACCAATGTATGCCTTCCATGTATTGATTTATGACTTTACCTGTAACCCCCGTCTCCCTGAAATGTATAAAACCAAACTGTAATCCAACCACAAGGTTTCTTTGGTGTGGCTCCAGCTCATGGTCCTCAAATTTGGCTCATAATAAATCTCTTTAAAATTATTTTACAGAGTTTGTCTTCGTATCTGTTGACAAAACAAACAACAAACAAAATGGGATGAATGCAAAGTTGCTATTTTGGTAACTGAGTTTTGCTATCCCTTCGTTTTTTTCCCCTTTATTTTTCAAGATATAATTCACATTCCATAAACGTCAATTCAATATACAATTCAATGGTTTTTAGTGTATTGACAAAGCTGTGCAAACCATCACCACTATCTAATTACAAAATGTTTCTTTCTTTTTTTTTTTTTTAGTAAAGAAGAGGTCTCACTCTTGCTTCGGCTGGTATTGAATTCCCAAGCTCAAGCAATCCTCCCGCCTCAGCCTCCCAGAGTGCTAGGATTACAAGCAGGAGCCACGGCGCCTGGCCCAAAATATTTCCGTCGTTCCAAAAAAGAGCCCCATGCTCAGCAGTCACTTGGTATCCCGCATCCCTGCACCACTGATCTATCTTGTGCCTTTGTGGCTTTGCCAATTCCGGACATTTCACGGGTGTGGACTCGTGCCTTCGGTGGACCAGGCACATTGCAAACGCTCAGCCCCCAGCACAGCCAGTGGCCACGGGATTGGACAGCGCGGCTGGGGGTGTGCGGGGCGCCCAATGGCTCTCCGGCGTCCGGCGCAGGCAGGTGCAGGTGGCGGCGGCGGCGGCGGCGGCGGCGGCGGGCCCGGTCTGGGAAGCTCCCGGCTGTCGCTCGCGGGCGCGAGCATGGCGGGCTGGTGGCGGGTGCTGCCGCGCGCGGCCCAGCGCTACCCGTGGCCCACCAACGTGCTGCTCTACACCGGGCTCTACTCGGCCGGCGACGCGCTGCAGCAGCGGCTGCGGGGCGGCCCGGCGGACTGGCGCCAGACGCGGTGCGTGGCCACCGTGGCCGTGACCTTCCACGCCAACTTCAACTACGTGTGGCTGCGCCTGCTGGAGCGCGCGCTGCCGGGCCGCGCGCCGGGCGCCGTCCTGGCCAAGGTGCTGTGCGACCAGGCGCTCGGCGGGCCCATCGCGCTCTCGGCCTTCTACGTCGGTGAGGGGTCGGGGCGGGGGGCCGGGGCGCGATCCGGTGCGGGGGCCCGCGATCCAGCGTTCGGGGTCTGGAGGGGGGCGCCGCAGGGGGCTGGGGACCCGCGCAGGAGCCAGGGCTGCTGGGGGCCCGGGACCGCGGCTGGAAGTCCTGGTTCAGGGGGCTCAGAGGGCCGGGCAGAGGCTGGAAGTCGGGACCCAGGGGCCAGGGTGTCTGGGGACTGGGGATTGAGGATTCTCAGGGGGAGAAGTTGGGGGACACTGGCTGGGGAGCCGGAGGGCCAGCGAGTCAAGGATCCAAGGGCCTAGGGTCGGGGCTGGGACGCTAGGGTTGGGCATAGTCCCAGGCTGGGGTTAGGCAGGACTGCGGGGGTCCATTTCCCCCTGAAAAAGGGTCACGGGAAAGTCGAGGAGACCATAGCAGCTGCGATTCCTGTGAGCTAGTCGTGGGGTGGGGGCCAGTCCTGTTCCTTGGAAAATCCACGCCTGGGGCTCCGGGGCCAACACACCAACAAAATGCAAGGGGACTGGTTACCCTGGGGCAGAGAAGGTGGAACCTGAGGTTGAGCCTGATTCCTCAGAAAATTCATGCCCAGGGTCCTAGTCCTGCTTTGGTAACAAGATTTTCCTATGACGGTCCCACAGAAAATCTGAGGTGACCTTGGACCCTTGCCATAGAGGACTCTATACCTGTGAGGGTCCAGAGAGCCCTCTCTTCAGAAAATTCTCCGTGGGGCTGGCGAGGCCTGACTGTGGAAACCTTCCCTCCTGCCTACATACCAAGAAAAGTGGAAGGGGCTCAGTGGGCAATGTCATCATAGCAATTTCTGTAACTTTGAAGGGGGTGGGCTGGATAACTGGGGAGGGGCATGATTCCCTCAGAAAATCTCCTCCGTGGGTCTGGGGCCTGACATTGGCATTGGGGATAACAAATTCCGCCCCAGAATGGGAGGGAGGGAGCTTCTCTTAGGAGCTGTTGATGCCTTTGTAACCAGGTTGAGGGCAGGCAACCCACCATCTTAAGGAAACCTACCGTGCCCTATGGGTTTGGTTTTGTTTTGTTTGTTTGGACAGTCTCCCTCTGTCACCCAGGCTGGAGTGCAGTGGAATCATCATAGCTACTGCAATCTCAAACTCCTGGGCTCAAGCGATTCTCCTGCCTCAGCCTCCCAAGTAGCTGGGACTACAGGCACACTCACCTGGCTAATTTCTCTATTTTTGTAGATATGGGGTCTGGCTGAGTTGCTTGGGCTGGTCTTGAACTTCTGGCCTCAAGCGAGCCTCCCTCCTCGGCCTCCAGGAGTGAGCCCAGGAGTGTGAGGTTGCTGTGAGCCAGGCTGATGCCACGGCACTCACTCTAGCCCGGGCAAAAGACTCTGTCTCAAAAAAAAAAAAAAAAAAAAAAGGCTGGTAGGCACTGAATATTCTGGTAACTACAAATTTCCTATCGGTATTTTTCTAATCAAAGTTTGAAAGAAATGTACCAATTGTAGCAATGTACCAAATGTACCAATGTAGCAAATCAGCTATTGTGCTGTTTGCTCAGCACAAATGTATGCAATCCAGTTCAACAAATGTATACAATCCAGTTCAACAAATATTTATTCATTTATTCAATGAAGATTTATTGGACGATGTCCTTAAGGCAAAATCAGGGATGCTTTTTATCTCTGGCACCTCCCAAGGTGCTAGGATTACAGGCGTGAGTTACTTTGCCTGGCCCACATGGGTCTTATGGGGTCAGTGCAGTCAGAGAATAGACAGTCTCAGGGCAGGGGCCTCTTAGTTTATCCGAAGGTCTGTGCCTGGACCCAGGGTGTGACTTCCAGACCAGATTTGCAAACATGTTCCCGTGCTTGCTACTACAGTGGCCTCGTACACTGGTGAAGGGGTTGAGACTCAGGGACTGGGACTTTGGGGACCAGATTCCTATTTAATCCTCTAATAACCAGGGAGGCAGGTACTCTTAGGATTTCCTGGTTACAAATGAGGAAACTGAGTCTCAAAGGGATTCTGTGACTTGCCCAAAGACAACACAATCCAGGCTCTCACTCGTGTTTTGTAATCTTGATGCTCTGATGGTGAGAGTGTTGTCAGTCTGTCTGAAATCAGAAAGATGCTGCAGCAACAGGGCTTGCAGAGGCCTGTGATTCTGGCAGAGGCCCCCGGTTCAGATTCCTGCCCAGATTGCTGCTTTGTTTTGCTTTTCCAATGAAGGAGGAAGAGGGGAAGAGGTGGGTTGGATGTTTGTGTAAGGCACTGCTTGGAAATTGCATGGATCAAATGATCCTTTGTGCAGGGCCTCCTGGGGAGCCAGAGTAGTAGCGGATTAAGAGACCTGGCTCAGGTTGTATTTGGTCTTCTATTAACCTCTCTAAGCTCTTTTCCTCCTCTGTAACTCTACCTACCTTAGCGAATTGTTAGGGCAGATGAAGAGGCACGTCGGCTGGGCGTGGTGGCTCACACCTGTAATGCTAGCACTTTGGGAGGCTGAGGCGGAAGGATCCCTTCAGCTCAGGAGTTCAAGACTAGCCCTGAGCAAGAGTGAGACCCCTTATCTACAAAAAATAGAAAAATTAGCCAGGCGTGGTGGTGCACACCTGTAGTCCTAGTTACCTGGGAGGCTGAGGCAGGAGGACCGCTTGAGCCCAGGAGTTTGAGGCTGCAGTGAGCTGCGATGACATCACTGCACTCTAGCTAGGTGACAGAGCGAGACTCCGTCTCAAAAAAAAGGTTTTCAAAGTGTTTTCGGGAAGGCTGAATTGGTACATTTCTTTCAAACTTTGATTAGAAAAATACCGATAGGAAATTTGTAGTTACCAGAATATTCAGTGCCTACCAGCCTTTTTTTTTTTTTTTTTTTTTTGAGACAGAGTCTTTTGCCCGGGCTAGAGTGAGTGCCGTGGCATCAGCCTGGCTCACAGCAACCTCACACTCCTGGGCTCAAGCGATCCTCCTGCCTCAGCCTCCCGAGTAGCTGGGACTACAGGCACACGCCACCATGCCCAGCTAATTTTTTCTACATATTTTTAGTTGTCCAATTAATTTCTTTCTATTTTTAGTAGAGACGAGGTCTCGCTCTTGCTCAGGCTGGTCTCGAACTTCTGAGCTCAAACAATCCGCCCGCCTCGGCCTCCCAGAGTGTTAGGATTACAGGCGTGAGCCACCACGCCCGGCTCTACCATCCTTTTTTGAAAGAAAGAAATTAAATTTTTAAAACTTGAAACATTTCACAAAAAGTTTTGAAGGTAGAGAAAAATTAGCAATAGTCCCACTATCCTAACACTATTGTTTTTGTGAATTCTTGGGTTTTTTTTTTTTTTGGAAAAATAATTCTGCTATAATTTTTATGCCTTTCTAGTCTCACTTTATATTTATCATTCCTTTAAAATTTATCTAATTTTGGAATGGAGATTGCGTTCTCTGTCCGCTGTTGGGTCAGAAGGGATATACCGAGTGAGTGATTGTGGTGGTTACTTTGCATGTTGGTTGGGAAACTACAACATAAACTGTAGTACAGTAATCTTCCTACTGAATCTTTTAAAATTCTTTTGGTGTGTGTTTTTGTAAATAGGTATGAACATTGCCCAGGGAAAGGATGATATATTTTTGGACCTGAAACAGAAATTCTGGAATACATACAAGGTAAGACAGGTTTTTGAAAATGTAATCAATATCTTTTTGTATATTTTTAACATTTTAATAAAACTGTTCTTAAATTAGGGCTCCAATTTAGTTGGTCTAAGGGTCCAATATTTTCACACAGAAATCTTAAATTCGCTTGGATAGATGAGTGAGGAGAGGTTTTAAGAATGTTTGTCCTTCTCATGAATCGAAAAGAAATAATATCTCTGAAATCTAGTTAATGTTCACAATGATTTTTGACTTTCTTATGTTTACGTTTATTAATGATCAGGATCTATTTTGTAAATTTTGGGGCCTATTTGTAAAATAGGAATTGTAGAATGTGAGTGTCTTAATGGAATCATGCCCACATTCTGAGCCAAAGTTTCCAAATGTGAATTCTGCTGGGTTCCTGTGAAAAAAACATTAACATCCGAAAGGAATTTACAAAGAAGGATAATGTTTCCCAGGGTCAGTCCTAGGCTCAAAGCAAATCAGCTATTGTGCTGTTTGCTCAGCACAAATGTATACAATCCAGTTCAACAAATATTTATTCAATGAAGATTTATTGGACGATGTCCTTAAGACAAAATCAGGGATGCTTTTTATCTCTGGCCTAGAGCATGTTTGATTCTATTAATCACAATGAGATGAATCTGCAGGTTTCCAGAATATGCACAGACTGGCCTAGGGTTTCACATGTGCTTAATTCCCTGTCAAAAGCAGGACCAAGCCACACCCAGCTAGAATCTGCACTGTTTCTAGCATCGTCTGTTCAATGGCACCAAGCCCCAGAACCAGCACACCTGATTGAGGGTCAGAGGCAGACGATAGGGAGGTTGGAAGCCTGTGGCTTCACCTGAGTTCTTCTACTCAGAGATAACAACCACAGGGAAAGAATGTTCAGAGCTCTTGTTACGTCTCTTGGGGCAGAAATTGTGGGCCTATGATAACATCCAAACGTGATTTTTCTTCTGTTTTAGTTTGGAAAAAGGAACAAGTTTTCCCACTATATTGTAGAGCCTATGGAGATATACACATATAACATTTTTAAAAAGAGCAAGAAGCAGAGTTGGGAAAAAAAAGGGGCTTTGAGCAGGGATGTGTGTGATCCGATGTTTCAGAGTCTCCTGTCTGAATGCAGATGTACAGGCTGCTGTTTTGGGCAGAGAAACGTGGGAGCCTTTGTGAAAATAGTGGCTACAATGAGTTAGACTCATCCACGTCCACGGAAGAAAGCGGGTACCAGTGTTCTGAAGCCCAGCCCCATCTGGGGACTTTTCTTAACATCTCCTATAATAAAAAACTATCTTCCAGGCACTATACTAGGTGTTACTGGAAGGTAGGGGGAAAAAAACATATAGAACAATGGTCCCCAACCTTTTTGGCACCAGGGACTGGTTTCATGGAAGACAATTTTTCCATAGGCAAAGGAGGCAGCAGAGCTCAGGCAGCGATGAGAGCGATGGGGAGGGGCTGTAAGTACAGAAGAAGCTTCCAGAAGCTTCCCTCAGTGGCCTGCTGCTCCCCTCCTGCTGTGAGCACCCCTCCCCCATCCCTGTTCCTAAGTTTCATAGTTTCATGGAAGACAATTTTTCTCCCAGACAGGGAGGCAGGTGCTGGTGTTGGGGGTGGGGGGTGCCTGTCTGTGGCGCGGGTGTTGGGGACCCAGATATAGAACACAACTGAGTCCCTAAGGGACTTAGATAGGCACTTAGCACAGCGTGGAGGTGTGCGAGTAGGGAGCTCAAGGAAGGCTTCCTGGGAGAGGTGATGCCTGAGCTGAGTGGCTGAATGGTAAAGAACAACTGCAGTCAGGCAGATACTCGGGGGCAGGCGACAGGGCGTTCCAGGGGCAGGAGCTGAGCAGAGTGAACAATGCATAGTTCACTGGGGTATGCCTGTGAGGGAGAAACCACAAACAGTGTGATGCTCACACTGTATTAAATATGAGCTGGGGAGCAGCTGGGACGGAGTCTGGATCTTGGAGACTGTTGAACGCCCTGCTGAGCTTCTTGAACTTCACCTGTAGGTAATGGCGGCAAGGGAAACCAGTAGCGGGTTATTGTAACCAAGTTCGCATAAAAACTAAGGAAGCAGTGGGCGTAGGATGATTTGAGCAATATTTACAGGGTAGAATTGATAGGTCTTAGTGATGGATGGAAAGACCCACAATTCTGGCTTGAAAACAGTCTAGATGGTGTTCATCCCTTGATTGAGGACAGAGAGGAAAGGGAGGCAATTTAAGGGGGAAAAAACCAAGATGAGTTCAGTTGGGGAAATGTTGAATTCCGGACGCCTTTAGGATATTCAGAGGGAGATTTCCAGATGCACAGAGGAGAGTTCACTGCTGTGTTTAATTATTTTTAGTGCTCAAGTGTCCCAGATTTGGCCAGTGGGAGTCCCTTCAAGCTGGGTCCTATGTCCTTGTGACATCCTGCGTCTTTTTTCTTTTTTCTTTTCTTCTTCTTCTTCTTCTTTTTTTTTAACCACGTCCTTACTTTTTGACATAACAAGATGTTCCAGGTTCTGGCCAGGCACTATGGCTCACCCCTGTAATCCTAGCACTCTGGGAGGCCGAGGAGGGAGGGTTGCTTCAGTTCAGGAGCTGGAGACCGGCCTGAGCAAGACAGAGACCCTGTCTCTACTAAAAATGGAAAAATTAGCTGGGCATGGTGGCGTTCGCCTGTAGCCCTAGCTCCTCGGGAGGCTGAGGCAAGAGGATCGCTGGAGCCCAGGATTTTGAGGTTGCAGTGAGCTGTGATGACTCCACTGCACTCTAGCCAGGCAACAGAGCCAGACTCTATCTCAAAAAAAAAAAAAAAAGTTCTAGGCTCATCTCGTATCTTGTACCTTGTACCTGCCCCAGCCCCATCCCCAGCCTGGGAATCGGCCAATTGTCTGAGGAGTCCTGATCCCTTTTTGTGGGGAATTGTGTAAGAGACTAAGATCTGGGCACTAGATGTTGCTACATTATGACAAGGAAAAAAATGGTCATGAGAAATAAAACCATGTTTGGATGAGTTTAGTCTTCTGATTATTTTTGCTAAAGTATTAAATTCCTAAATGAAATACATATTATAAAGCTTTTATTGCAACTATTTATCTTAGAAACTTCAGAAAATACAAGTTAGTAAAAAGAAATAAGTCTATAATACTACTTTCAAGGACGATTTTGAAAACTTCTAGGGTTTTTTTTTTTGTTGTTGTTGTTTTTAAAGATATAATTTACATACCAAGACCTCTTTTATTTTATTTATTTATTTATTTTAAGACCTCTATCTTTTAAAAAGATCCACAATGGTAACATTTTTGTCACAATATATAGTATAAGACCTGTTAAAATAAGTCTATCTAAAATATTTTGTAAATACACAAAAATGTGAGCTCAGCTTGTTCTATAGCATGACATAATTTGAATATATTCTATTATTAGCAACCCATTCTGTTAAGAATGGTTTGAGAGGCCTGTAAGGTAAGCTGACCAGATGATCTTGTCCTCTAAGCAGCCATTCTTTTAATTTTTTTTAATTGAGATAAGATGCACATAATATAAAATTTTACATAACATAAAATTCACCTTTTAAAAGTATACAATTCATTAATTTATTGACAAAGTTGGGCAACCACCACCACTAATTCCAGAACATTTCCATCATGCCAAAAAGAAATCCTGTATTGATTAGTAGTTTCTCCCAACTCCCTGTCCCTCCAGCCCCTGACAACTACTAATCTCCTTTCTGTCTCTATGAATTTGCCTATTCTGGACATTTCACATAAATGGAATCATACGGTATGTGGCCTTTTGTGTCGGCTTCTTTTATGTAACCTAAAGTTTTTAAATTTCATCCATGTTGTAGCATGTTTCAGTACTGTATTCCTTTTATTGCCTAATAATATTACATTGTGTGAATCTGCCACATTTTGTTTATTCATTCATCTGTTGATGGACATTTGAGTTTCCACTTTTTGGCTATTATGAATAACATTGCTGTAAACCTTCATGTACAGGTTTTTATGTGGATGTTTTCAATTTTGGGTGTTGTGTAACTAAGAGTAGGATTGCTGGGTCATATGGTAACTCTATATTTTAATCATTTTAATTTTCAACCAATGAAAACAAAAAAAGAATGGTTTGGTATATAGTTTTAAGAATTCATTGATGACCCTGTATTTATATTCCTGCATCATTGGCTTATGCTAGCTAGGAAATTGCAATACATAAATGTATGTTTTTATTTCTAAAGCAGTTGTCTTCTAGAATTGGCGCTAATTCTGGTAGACCTTTCATTCTGGACCTATGACTATAACTAATACAAATATCTTGTACCCAGAAGTATTTTCCAGAACTCTCCAGCCCCCTCTACTCTAGACGCCTTAAGTAGTCTAATTTAATAGGCTTAGTCTGAAATATAATGCCACCTCGACATCCTATCTGCCTGATATTTTTTAATCTCTTATAGAATGAACTGTGCAATTGTTTTGTGTGGTTAAAAGGCATTTTAATAATTTTTTTTTTTTTTAAATTCCAGACTGGTCTGATGTACTGGCCTTTTGTACAGGTGAGTTTCAAAGTACTCAGTATATTAACTCATGGCTTTGGTTTATACGTAGCCCTAATAGACTCTCTCTGTTCCAGCTGACCAACTTCAGCCTTGTTCCTGTTCACTGGAGAACAGCTTACACGGGACTCTGTGGTTTTCTCTGGGCCACCTTCCTTTGCTTTTCCCAGCAGAGTGGTGACGGTACATTGAAGTCAGTGTTCACCTTCCTTCGTAAAAAGGAGGCCAGCACAGTTGAAAGGCCCCCAGAGAAATGAGAAGTCAAGGACTCTCTTTAGTGACTAAATTTTTGTTCCAAAATGCACTGGATTGCCTGTAGAGAAAATACTTGACTTACCAGTTATGTGCTTCCTTTTGAAGAATTACTATTCTGTAGACCCACTTGTTTTCTAATTATCAATGATTATTTTGAATTGTACTCAAACCTTTTTTTCCCCCCATTCTAGTCTGAAAGTCTTCTCTAATATATTCGCTTCTCTAATATTTTGGTTAATGTCAATAACAGTGGCAAAAATGGCATTTTAGAGTTATTAATATTTCTATTCTAATATTTTAATTCTAGTTTCAGGAACCCCAGTTTTGACCGTTTATATCTCTATTCTAAAATCTCAGGTTATCTCCTAAACGCTTTTGGGTCAGATTATCTTTTCTACCAGAAATAGTCCTTATAGTGAATTTGTATTTACATAAAATCAAATCAAGGAAAAGATTGAATAACCAGATTTCCCCCCTAAAATATTGAGTAATAATTTATTGTTATGCTGATACTAAAATTCAAGTACGTTTTTTACCATCAAAAAAAGTGTTCTATATAGAATGTATTTTATCTCCTTTTATAAATTCTAAGTACTTATACTTAAAAATGTATGTATTTTAAGTGCTTAAAATGAACGTATTATAGTTTTGAGCATGTTCAGTTGACTAAAGCAACCCATTTCCTAGACATATGAAATAAACAAAATATTTGGCTTCTTAATGAACTATATTGATTTCCAGAGGAAGGAATAACTCTAATCTATAAAGTACCAAGGAAAATAATTACCTCAAATTTCATACTGATGTTCTATTTTTGAAAATCAGTGTTTTAAAATAAATTTTTATACTTTAAGGTAGACATGAGAAAATTGATCTAATCTTCCAGATTTATTCAGTTTGTCTAAACTCAACACCAGCAGGTTTAAAAATTATGTGAATAGGCTGGGCGCAGTGGCTCATGCCTGTAATCCTAGCACTCTGGAAGGCCGAGGTGAGCGGATCATTTGAGCTCAGGAGTTCGAGACCAGCCGGAGCAAGAGTGAGACCCTGTCTCTACTAAAAATAGAAAGAAATTAATCGGACAACTAAAAATATTTAGAAAAAATTAGCCGGGCGTGGTGGTGCATGCCTCTAGTCTCAGCTACTTGAGAGACTAAGGCAGGAAGATCGCTTGAGCCCAGGAGTTTGAAGTTGCTGTGAGCTAGGCTGACGCCACAGCCCTCTAACCTGGGCAACAGAGTGAGACTCTGTTTCAAAAAAAAAAAAAAATTATATGAATATCTCAAGAAGTTTCAGCAAATTTCACCTCAGAATTACACCACAATTCTGTTGCTTTTGATTGCGTATTTCACAAATTTCAAGATGTGAAGCATGGAATTGTTAATTTATCTTGAGAATTTATATTTCAGATTAATTTATGAACGTATACCTAAACATTTTAAGCATATAATTTATGTAGTTTATAAATTTATATAAGTCATAAATATGTAGCATCTAAGTATATAATTTATCTGAATGTAATAGGTTATTAATATATTTTACATTATTGGGACAAGAGTAAGGTAATTTCTAGATGGTTTAATTCTAAAATAATTTGTTATTTGCATTGTTTTAAAAGTGGTTAATACAACAGAAAAGCTATTTCATAATACATAAGATAAATTTTGTCATCAAAAAGTATATACAGGGTAATTATAATAAGTACTACTTGGCAAATTTTTAGATGAGCTTTGATATTACTTTTATGATGGAAGAATAGTGTTTGCATTTTGTATAAAAGTACTTGTGACCAAGCCTTGGAAAAAAATTCCTTGTTTATACTGTCCAAAAAAAAAAAGCTTATCATTCACAAAAATTCGAGTATGATAGTTCTTACTCAATGGTGTGTCGCTCTGTACTAAAGGGAATATATAGCTAGGTGCTGTAGAGAATGTATTCTCTGAAATTTTGCAAATAATACACTTAGTTTTCATGTAATTTTGTGATTTTGTGTGAAAAATGGAACTTATTCCAAATAACACAACATATATCTCTGTTTTAAAGGGCTGCCGTCCTTGGTAATTACACGCCCTTGACCTTCCAGGGTTAAGAACCGGGCAGGTGGGCCACACTCTTTCTCCTGGCTTGCACGGTTCCCTAAGATTTCTTTTGTTGTGTGTTGCCCTGCCACATTCTTCTGGCTCTATGGTTGCTCAGGCAAAAGCAAAACGTATACTTCCTTTCCCTTAGCAGAGTTTAGGCTGACTGCATTTTCAAAACAACTTTACCTAATGCATATGAAAAACAAAAGGGATACCAAAAGCATTAAACAAACTCACAGAACACCAGTTTCTGATTCTCTCCTGCTTAGTTTGAACTCAGGGATCTCAGGGCCAGGCATTTGGGGTATTTATCTTCTACCCCTAACCGCACACTCCCAGCATCTCTTCTTTGGTGATTTCCTGACTGTCACGGTGTGGTTAGGTGTGGTAATACCGTTGGCCATCCACCGCCAGGGACCTGTCATCTTGGCCCTGCTACCATTAAAATCAAGAGAACCTGAGTCCATCCCTTTGGTCTCCTGGTTTCCATTTCCAGTCTCAGAAATACACCTCTTATCCAGATAACTGAAAAATGATTTCTCGGTTCAGGGGAGATCTTTCCTCCTGTGTAAATGGATGTGGCTGAGATGAGATGAAGTCTTGAAGGAGAAAGCAAAGAGACAGAAAGACTATCTAAGTTATAACACCAGGGAAATTTGAATAATGCAGATGCTTCTCGCAAGCTTACTTGTAACAAAAAGTCATGCGTAATTTGCAACTTGTCAGTCTTTTTCATATGTAGGAAAACTAATAAAAGTTATTCTCTTTTACCTGTATCATAGTTGATTTGGTGAGAGAGAGAATTCGGCAATCTGAGAATTTGTGTTTAAAATTTTCTGATACCCAAATTGGAGAATGGCATGTGAAAGCCTTTTTGGAAGATTTCCTATTTTTCTCAAAATCTGTTCATTAAGGTGATTCAGCGGACAAAGTGATTGATCAATTGCCCGCTATACAGTCAGTGAAATGTGGCAGTTAAGAATTCATACAGGCCAGGCATGGTGGCTCATGCCTGTAATCCTAACTCTCTGGGAGGCCGAGGCGGGCGGATTGTTTGAGCTCGGGAGTTCGAGACCAGCCTGAGCAAGAGCGAGACCCCGCCTCTACTAAAAATTAGAAAGAAATTAATCAGACAACTAAAAATATATATAGAAAAAATTAGCCGGGCATGGTGGCACATGCCTGTAGTCCCAGCTACTTGGGAGGCTGAGGCAGGAGGATCGCTTGAGCCCAGGAGTTTGAGGTTGCTGTGAGCTAGGATGACGCCACGGCACTCTAGCCTGGGCAACACAGTGAGACTCTGTCTCAAAAAAAAAAAAAGGATTCATACAAATGAAGGCTGCTTTAGGAAAATTTAATTATTATCTGATTTGTATTGATGCTGTTTGGGTCAGAATAAGAAAACTGTTTAATGATTGAAAGGAATTGTAGATACTAACAGTTATAGTTCAAAAAGGAAAAACATTTTCATTTTCTAGTGCTTGATAATTGTAATTTTGGTTTTTAATGCTTTGAGGAACAATTTATTCTATTTCTTTCACATTGAAAGCCAGAGATAAAGAAAATTAACTTTGGTATTTCAGGTCATATCTCAATAGGGCCTTCACATCAACTATGTTATCTACAACTGACCAGATTAAATGTAAATAGTCTCCTTAACAGAGATAGATCACCCAGAATTATAATTTCTAACTCATACATCATTGCTATCTATGTACCTTATGTGTTTACCATTTTTCTTCTAAAGACCGTCATCCTTTAGGGTTCATTTGAAGCTATCAAAAAACATTTTTTGGTATGTGGGCAATTTACTGTTGGTTCTGCAGAATGTTATGTGAATTTCTACAGAGTATTTGCCAAAACAAATTATATCTAGAACATTCTTAACAATATATTGAAAGCTACACTGTGTTGGATGCATTAGATACAAATATGAATAAGAAATATATTCTTCCCTCGAGAAGCCCACAGTCTGGTAGGGAATAACAGATATGCAAGTAGCTTTCTTTTGAAATTAGGTCACTCTTCTAAGAGTATTAAAAAATTAATGGATTTTTGTGCCTGAAAATTTTAACCTTGCATTGACTGTGTTTAATCCTGTGTTACCCATAAAGGTTAGAATCTAAAGGAACTAAATCACTGAAAATGCAATTAAAACTGTTGAAAATTTTTCTTTTAATACTATCCAGAGCTGATACATGAAAGGGAAATGTGGAGTTTAAAGATAAAAGTACGAGTCTGGTAGGGAACCCGTGAAGTGCTGTGAACACTAGCTAACCAAGTGCATAGAAGAGAGTAATTAATAAGTGAGTAACATTTTTGGTATATATCAAGTAAAAGCTTGTCTTTTCCTAGTTCTCTTCTATTTGTGTCTTTCCCTAACTGAATCTTTATTCATTCATGTCTTCCTTCTTATTTGTTTGTCAACTCCCCAACCACACCCCCTTATCCTACCCCTCACCACCTAGACACTCGAGGAAGGCAGAGTAATTGTAATAAACTAGGGACCAGGGCATGTAAGGGACATGACAGATAGCCTTGCTTTAGAAAGGATGGTAGCAGAGGCCCCTCTCTTGTTTCTGGGAGAAGAAAAGGGGGAAGGACCAATTGCAAGGAAAATTTTGAAATGAGTAAACAGTAGATGCCTCTTTCTTTTCTGCCCCTTCTGTTCATTCTGTCTCACTCTGGTGCTGTATCTTCCAAATTAGTTCCCATTTCTTTCCCCCTTGCCTTTCAAAACTTCCGTTTTCTTCATCTGACTAATTTCAGCTAGATGTCAGAAAAGTAGGCTTATTAAGCTAATTTACTGAGATGCAGATGACAGCCTTTCTAGCTTAGTACTTGCTTTCGTTTTTGTTTTTAAACTGCTAACACAACATTATTTCTGGTTGGATTTTCAGGAACTATTGCCGCGGGGGTAGAAATGAGGGTGTATTTTTGGCAGAAGTCTTCCTATAACGCTTTGCATTATGCTGTCCAATTCCCATTGGATTAAAACCAGCCTAGTAAAGACCACTGCGATCTATTGTGGACTTTTCACAATACCTGTGTGGTCACTACCTGTTTGCATATCTGTTATTCCCTACCAGACTGTGAGCTTCTCGAGGGAAGAATATATTTTTTATTCATATTTGTGTCTAATGCATCCAACACAGTGTTGGCACATACTCGAAACTCAGTGAACATTGTTGAATGTGCAGGCAGATGTCCTGTCTTAATCTCAGTCCAGCTTCAAGCCCCAGGGTCAGAAAATTCTGTTGTTTTCTTGGGGATGGCCATGACGTGTGGGCTTTAGTTCCCCTGGCCCTACTTGCATAGATCCCTTAGAAAACCATCTCTTCACCTCTTTTTAACTGTATAAGACTAGAGTCTTGGTCTTGGAGACTTGGTTGGAACCATAGTAGTTGGGCCTTCCCCAAACCACTGAATAACCCTTGTTCACGTATGTTACAATTTTGTAGTGTGTGTGTGGTTAATGCAGTGTGGTTGTCTGTGACCACCAGCTCACAAGTGTCACAAAATTACAGTGAACATTCCTTTTTGGGACTCCTGAAGTCGTAATACGTAGGTGGTCACCTGTTCCTCCTCCTGCTCCGCCACATCCACTCTATAGGACAAGAAAATTTTGTTTATGACCTGCAATGGACCTGTTTATGACCTGTTTATGACCTGCAAATGGACATTCAGCCAACTAGCCAGATAATTACCAAGTAACAGGAGCATTGACAACACTTTCCCTTTAGGCTGCTGATGGACGGCATATGTGTGTTGTGCATTCTGTGAAGTTGAGGGCTGAGAACTGATTCCAAGCCCTTGTGGAGCTGAGACTACTACAGTGCTTGATCACAGTCCTTAGTGAGAGATTCCATCGATGTGATCGACACTCTACGTCTATAGGGAGGTCAAAACATGGGTCAATACCTGCCATGTCTGAATGTTGCCATTTTAGCATTCATGACAAAAAGCTCTATTTGTTCATTTTCCGATACTTGCATCAGTGTCCTATTCCTCTGAGCCACAGACCAAAATGCTCTTTTCTTATTTTGCGTGGAAAGCGTTGTAAAAGCAACATCAGTTGCTTTGTTTTTAAGTTTAGATTTTATGTATAACATAAATATATTAACAGTTTGATGTAATGTGATTTAGTGTATATGAAAAATAAATTTATTTTACTTAAGTACAGCAAATGACTCTGGCTATTTTGTGTTATTGGTGATGTGATTATTCTGAGAAACATGTAAAGGTAATTAGATTTACATCCTGCAATTTTTCCTCATCTTTATTGCAAATACAAGATGTGTGCCTTTACTTTGGGTTGAGAGACAAGTTGTCCTTGTCTGTTTATGTGTGTTCTTGAACTCTTCCAGATGTTGGCCTGTTTTATAAGTACATATGTGCGATCATGGAAGTGATATCTAGAATTGAAATCATTCTCAAGTGACTTCTCAAAAAACCATTCTTTTTGTAGTATAAGTAGGAAAAAAAAGGAATATTAAGATTTCTTTTATTAGTACTAAGGAGGCAAACTTGAGCCTCAAGTTCAAGTTATCGAAGCTAAGTCTTCCACTGTCCAGCGTTCATGTGGCTCATTTGATCTGGAGTCCACTAATTTCTTCTGTGATTTAAATTCTTTCTACTGTCTTGACTGAAATAGATTTTCCTGAACACAGTCAATGAAGGACATGAGAATATGTATTTGAAAAATATGTTGAATTGTTCCACAATTGAGTTCAGCAAACTTTTATACCTCTATGAGTGTACACACACACACACATACACACACACACACACACACACACACACGCCTGAAGGTCACATTCCATCTTTCTGTGCCTCAGAAATCTGAACCTTTCTTTCTGTTGTTATATAGTCCTGCTGTTATAACAGTTCAATATTATAACTGAACTGTTGTGGATATAATGGGAATAATAAGTAGTTGTCAAGAAATTAATTTGGAGTGTAGGAGATAGGATTCCCTTCGTTGTACACAGCTCTACAGTAGGGATGGAATGAATGAAATAAAGTTATCTGTAGAACTCAGGTTTCGGGTTTGCTAAATTTTCATGCATTATTCTATATGATGCTTTCTGCTTAAGGGTTGTAGATTGGAAAATTGAAACAAAAACCACTAACCCAAAACGCAACTATTCCCTGTTCACTTGATTTCTACAATAGCAGACCTCTACATTGAATATTAGAATGTTCCAGGGGGAAAAAATGTGTGTCAGTAAAGGTTCTTGCTGATTTTGGCTAGTTTGTTTTATCTTTTTGCTACTAAAGAAAAATGGGAAATATCAGTTTATGCATGGGTTGAATGCCAGCGAAAATGCTTAATAATATTTAGAGGACTTAATAAAGGGACGTGAAGTATTAAATTTACATACTAAACAGTATTTACTCTGGTTTCTCTTCAGGTCGTATAAATCTTTCGCCTTTTAAACAGTAGTATATAAACCTACCAGGCAGAAATAATAATCTGTCAAATTTTTGCAGACTGTTTTTGCTCCGTGATTATAAATAGTACTAAAGTGAACCAAGATTTCCAGGCTGTGGCCAGTAATGAATTTATGAGAATAAGTATTAGAGAATTTCCTGCAGATAATGTGTGGATTTTTGAATGATTTCAGGTAGTTTATTTTCCCCTCTGGGAAAAATTATAAAGAGCAGTACAGTATATACGTCTTGAGTCATTTCTCAACAGTTTGGAGCAATTATGCTTTTACCTCAACAAATAAAAAAGCTTTTCACTATAATTTTTAAAAGGCTTATGAAAAAATAAATTGTAAGATGAAGGCTAGAGGAGTGATTTTCAAATGCAAGAGCCAGACAAAAGTTAGAGCTAAAATCAACAGCGTATTTATTACTCTCCCCATTATACTTTCCCTGGTGTGGACTATGTCCTCGTTGTCCCGTCAGGACATCTGACACTTCCCCTCGTGTTCCCTCCTACAAGCTTTGTTCTTGCCTCCTTTTTATTTAACTGCTACTCGTTAATCATAAACTTTTCGTTTTCCCCTCTAGGTTAGTGTTTCATCCCTGTCCTGGCTCTGGAAGCCTCTGGAACTGGTTCCCTTCAGTATAGGCTGCAAAGACTTCCCTTCCATCCTTCCCCCAGGGTTAAGGAAAATAGGGCTTGTCTGCACACAGTAATTTAGAGGGCTGGGCCACAGATGGGTTTGTCCTGCTGGAAAAAGAACATACAGGCTATGAGGAGAACCGCCATGTGGCACCAACCATAGACCACAGCTGGGGTTCGCTTAGCCGGTGACTTGGACACTCTGTGAGCCTCGACCGAGCTCCCCTTTGCCGGTGAAATCCAGTGCTTGCTGGCCGTCTTTCTGTGCCCACTCAACTCCTGTCCACGCAGGCTGTCCTGACCTTTTACTTTTTTTTGAGACAGAGTCTCACTCTGTTGCCCCGGCTAGAGTAAGTGCCGTGGCGTCAGCCTAGCTCACAGCAACCTCAAACTCCTGGGCTCAAGCGATCCTCTTGCCTCAGCCTCCCGAGTAGCTGGGACTACAGGCATGTGCCACCATGCCCGGCTAATTTTTTTATATATTTTTAGTTGTCCAGATAATTTCTTTTAATTTTTTTAGTAGAGACAGGGTCTCGCTCTTGCTCAGGCTGGTTTCAAACTCCTGAGCTCAAACAATCCGCCCACCTCGGCCTCCCAGAGTGCTAGGATTACAGGCGTGAGCCACTGAGCTGGGCCAGGACTTTACTTTTGATACTCAGAGCTAAATGTTTGAATTGTAAGAGCTATTTGAAAGTCATCCTTCTGGGATGGGTTTCCAAAGCCTGTTGTGAAATCCAAAAGCTAATAATTGACTGACTTGTGGGTTATCTGCACTTTTTTTTTTAACTGTGTACTTACCTGGAGCTGCCAGGTCTGGGGAAAGATCATTTCTATACAATAAATGGTGGTGGGGAACTCAAGTTAATAATTCACTATAGTACCTGCTACTCATTCATTCATTCATTTATCAATTGGTCAACAAATATTTATTGAGTTGAGTATCTATGCTATATTTTAAAGTTTTTTTTTTTTAAAGAAATGGAGTCTTGCTATGTTGCCCAGGCTGGAGTGCAGTGCCATTCATAGGTGAGATCACAGCACACTACAGCTTCTAACTCCTGGGCTCCAGCGATCCTCCTGAGTAGCTGGTATTACATGTGCTGGCCACACTTCCTGACCCCACTCTATATTTTAAAGTTGGTTTTCAAAGGCCACGCTTAGCCCCTTTGCCATAAAAGCCATCCCAGCCTGCTCTGACTTTTATTATTTTCTCCTGACTCTTGGAGTACTTTTAGTCTGCACCACACAATTTAGCATATTATTTTGTGTTGTCAGCTGTCTTCTGTATATTTTTTCTCCCAACTATATTGAAGCTCATTGAAGTTATGGACGATGGTTTATGTCTCTTCTGTAACCCTCCAGGCCATACCTTGCCCAAAGGAATTCAATAAATACTGGTTGGTTGATTTCTGTGTCTGTATCAATGAGTACTGACATTGGCATTAATTGCATTCATGTATAGACACTTCCTGAAATGGAAGAAAGTAGATTTCTTTGACTTTGCTAGCTAAGTAAAATAAGTAATATGCCATTATACCTCAAGTATGTGGCCAAAGAAGGGGAGGAAAGGTGGAGGGTGGGAATTATAAATCCAGGACAGAGATTCTCAGCGGGGGGGGGGGGGGGGGGGCGAGTGTGTGTGGTCATTTTGCTCCTCCAGGTAGGTTGCCAGATTTAGCAAATAAAAATACAGGACACCTAGTTACATTCGAATTTCAGATAAATATTTTAGTACAAATATGTCTCAAATATTGTATTGGGCATAAGAATAAAAAAATCATTTGTTGTTTATCTAAAATTCAAATTTGACTGGAAGTTCTGTATTTTATCTGGCAACCCTATTCCCAGGGGACATTTGGCACTGCCTGGGGACATTTTTGGTGGTCACAACCGGGAATTGTCACTGGTGTCTAGGGGGAAGAGGCCAGGGATGCTGCCCAACATCTTGCAATATACAGGACAGCTCCTTACAACCAAGAATTATCCGACCCAAAATGTAAATTGTGCCAGATTGAGAAATCCCATCCTAGAGATTATAAAGAGCCTAATTCCAGGCATTCTTATCTTTTGGGCACTGTGAACACAGTGCTTAGGGTCTTTGACCTCGTTAAGGGTTTATAAAAGTGTCTGAAACTTGAAATGTATATATATATGTATATATAGAGACATACACACACACACACACACACACATACACACATACAGAGGTATGGTTTCAAAATACAAAACAAAACAAACTCCAGAAATCAACATGAATTAAGTTGAAATGTCTTTAAAAGAGAATATAACGCCAGCCAGTCATTGGCAGCTCAGTGCATATAATTATATTGTCTATATTCACTACAATGTGGGAGGTGGGTGCATTTGAACATGTTTGATACTATGTATGTTAATTTTCCAAAGGAAACTGGGGCTTGGGAAAGTTTAAGAATAGCCCTGCTGAAGCCAGGCAGCGTGCAAGATGCTGCTCCTGAGTTGGTGCATGGAAGAAGAAGGACCAGGTTTTGAAATATGGAAGATATTAGAGTGTAAGGTCCACTTAAAGATCATAGTCGAGATATACAAGGAACACTTGGGTGAAAACACAAGCCTGGTAGGTTAATCAAGAACAGAAAATCAGAGGCAAGAGAAAAAAGGAGAAAGTTTTCTGCATTGTCGTGCATATGAAATAATTTGTTGTAAAGTGCTAAATATCCTACTTGTTTTTTCAGTCATCGGATCAGTAAGTCATCTCATGTCACTCATCTGCTTAAACGCTTGCAATGGTTGTCCCTCTCACTGCAAGGAAAAGCCAAGATTCTTACAGTGGTCTAGATGCCCTAACCTGACCCCCTTGCGCCTCTGTCCTAAATTCCTACTTCTCCCTCTTCCTCACACTCTCCAGGTATACTCTTGCCTTAGGGTTGTACTAGTTATCTATTGCTGTGTAACAAATTACCCCAAAACAGAACAACTTAAAGCAACAAACATTTAATAACTCTCACAGTCTCTGTGGGTCAGGGATCCAGGAGTGGCTTAGATGAGTGGTTTTGACTCAAGGTCTCTCACGAGGTTACAGTCAAGATGTCAACTGGGGCTGCAGTCTCTGAAGAAGGCTTGACTCTCATTGGGTGAAAATAGTGAAAGTATTCCGTGGTAATTCAAGGACTGGAGACTCCTGAGTAGATGCTGCTCAGATTAACTGAAGATTTTATTTTTTTCCATATAGACTCAAGGAGCAGGTGCTATTTAAAGTGTTTCACTGTGCTATGCTGGGTGTGAGATTATAAAAGATGCGAGGATCAACACTTTTATGAAAAATCGTAGTTGTTCCGGATACAGTTTTGGATGCTAGTGAGAAGGGAGCTCTTTGTATCCAGAAGTCAACGGTTGCAGATTCAGCAATAAGCAAGGCGCGGTGGCTCCCATTTTCTGCGCCACCTTCTTCTTCTTCCTTCTTTTTTATGGCTAAAATGATGAAATGTCTATGACATTTTAGATTGGCAGTTACAAACTAGTGGTCCACGGAGTACTTTTTATGACACCCACAAGGTTTGAAGACTTTGGATTTTATATTAAAAATCTGGATTTCTGGCATCTCAAAAAATGAGATCTGCCACATGGAGGCTGTAGTCCTCAGCTAAGCCATGTGTTGCAGTATCTGCTATGAACCTGCGGCCTCCCTTAGATAATTTCCTATAGATTTCACTTCCTGCTCTCTTACAACTCTCAGGTGTGGGGACCGGGTGCCAGGTCCGTGTTCCCTGGTTCTTGGTTCCCAGTACTGAAGAATGGTTACTGGTACGGAGTCGACAGAGCAAATGAGCAGAGCAAGCAGATGCAAGCAAGCAAAGTGCCAGAGTTTATTAAAGCATAGTACATTCCAGAGAAGGAACTGGTCAACTCCCGCAAGTGAAGGAGACCCTGAGTTTAACAAGATTATGTTATGTTCTGATTCCCTGATTTTATGTTAAGTGAGAGGTGGAATATTCATGGTTTTTCTTGGAAAAAGGTAGAGAATTCCCAGAATAGCGAATCCTCCCCTTTTCTATCCTTGTAAGGCAATTTCCGGGGGTTGCCATGGTATTTGTAAACTGTCATGGTGCTGGTGGGTGTGATTTTTACCATGTGAATGAGAATGAATTTTTACCATGTCACTTGAAGATGCTGTCACCTTACTTGTACACATGCTCCAGAGACCCTCATTTGTGATCTTGATCATATCTCCACTTTGTGCCCTCTCTACCTCTTTCTGGTTGGTCAGTCCTTGAAGATACCCTATTGTAGACCAAACATCTGTTCGGTCCTTGGGGACTCCCTGATAGATCATCTATTCCTTCTTGGAAGCCCCCTTCTGACCAATTTGTTCCTCCTGGTAGACAAAGCATCTCCTAATGTCATCTATTTCTCAGTGGAGACCCCCCCACACTCCAAACAAAGCATCTGTTCCCTTCCTCCTTGTCCCAACTTAACACAACCTGCACAATGTATTCATCTCCACTATGCCCTGCAGTCATTTGAGTTAGCAATTTCTGTTTTGGTTGGTATACTACGCTGGTGACATCGACCAAATGACCACCCATTAATTATAAGCCTAGTTGACTATGACCATAATAGAACGAAGTGACATAGTACTGTGACATATTTCTTGCACCTATCTGCTGGTGTAATTACGAACCTGTTGGCCACAGTTGCTCTAATTCCATCTTGCTCACTCCTCAACCCATGTTATATTAATAGTGGTAACATTTGAGGCGGTACAGTGTGATTCAGCCTTTTTATTCCACTTCTCATGGCAACAACAAATGTTTTCCTTCTGAGTCAGCATTACCTAGAAGCTACTGCTGGTCAAAATTAGATGACATATTTTCAACCACACAAATATTGGCCAGTTAGAAAATTTCTTGATATTGATTGCGTATGTGGGTCATGTAACTAGCCTATGTTTATAGTTCTGTGATATATGTGTGGCTGCTACAGAGCCAGAGGGGGAAATGCAAAAGCATTTTCTCAGTTGTGTAAGCATCATTGCATTAAAATGAATAGGTAATATTAAGTTGGGCTGATGAGTCATATTACAGCAATCCAATATTTCCCTTGTAAAGTCCCTGAAATTTACACAAGGAAATCTCTTCTAATAAGGGGAATAGTGATTCTGAAGCATTTGCCACGCAGTACCTCAGTCTTTATTTACTAGTTGTATGATCCTGGGTAAGGAGCTTAACTTTTCTCAGCCAAAATTAAATGAGGATTAAATGAGATCATGTATGGGAAAGCTTAAAGGACAGTTCCTGGCACATAGTAGGACCGATCAGTGTTAGTATCTTTTTTTGGGGACAGCATCTCACTCTATCACCTGGCTAGAGTGCTATGGCATCAGCCTCGCTCACTGCAACCTCAAACTCCTGCCGCAGCCTCTGAGTAGCTGGGACTACATGTATTCACCACCATGCCAGGCTAATTTTTCTATTTTTAGTAGAGACAAGGGTCTCACTCTTGCTCAGGCTGGTCTCGAACTCCTGGCCTCAAACAGTCCTCTCGCCTTGGCCTCCCAAAGTGCTAGGATTACAGGCGTGAGCCACCATGCCCAGCCTGTTAGTACCTTTTAAATAGAGATTGATTCTTAAGATCCACAAAATAATAGAACAGATCAGCTTTTCTTTTGTTATTTATTTGCTTATGTAGCATGGGATCATATATCCTATGCCCAAGGGACACTTTTTGAATAGTTTTCAGGAGACAGGAAAGAAAGAGACTGATTTTCTTCTCTTACACTACCAAGACAGGCAGAATACACCATGGCACTTCACTTAGTATTTCTTTTCTAAATTGACCAAAAATTATAGTAGACCCTTTAAAATATAGAATATATCCCAATTTTAGCCCCAGTCTATAATTCAGCTATATCCAGCTTGTTTATCTTATTAATGCCATGGACTCAGCAATAGTTTATGTTTTCATATTACCTGAAATCATGCAATCCTCTTTTTTTTGTTGTTGTTGTTGTTGAAATAATTTCTGTAACTTTGCCACTTTTTATTTCACCATTTTAGTCATCAATATTAATTCAACATTACATGTGGATGCTAAAAAAATAAAATTAATTCAACAACTATTTAAGCTGTCTATGTCCCAGGCACTATGCTAGGCATTATGGATAACCAGGATGAATAAGATGAGGGCCCTGCTGTCGGTTTGCTTATGGTCTAGTCGGTAGACTTCTAAGCAAATTACAGCTGCTATTTACCGTGTGCCCACTAACTTTAGATAAGATTCTATACCATGCCCTTCACATAATGTAGTAATAATTGGTGTGGTGCAGCAAATGGTTCTTGGATACCTCTCACCATCAATTTCTCCACCCCTGCTTCCCAACAGCTCCCAGTTCCCTTTTGGGGATCCTTCTAGAAGGTGACTCCACTACTGGTTCAAGAGATGGAGCACATGACCAAAGTTAAACCAATCACCGCACTTCATGCCTCTGGCTACAGGGCTCAGAGATGATCATGTGACCTGCATCTGTGCAATTAATCTCCTAACTCTTGCTTGGAAAACCAGAACAAAGGCACTCTCTCATTTTCTGGTTGGGATATAAATGCAAATATAAGGGCTAGAACTGCTATAACCATTTTTGTTACCATGAAAGGCATGGAGACGAGAGAGTTTCACTGAAAGAATTTCAGAGAAACTTTGGTGATTTCTTAATCTCCAGTACAGCCTATGCCCAAAGACTACTCTGGGCTTTTCTGTTACAGGAGCTAGCAGAGGCCCATTATTGATCAAACCACTGTGAATTAGGTTTTCTATTACCTGAAGGAAAGCATCTTAAAGGATACACATGACCATCTTTATATCACAGTAGCTATCACTCCCATTTTAAAAATTTGTATAAATTTATAGGATACAAGTGCAATTTTGTTACTTGTATAGATTGCATAGTGTTGAAACCAGGGCTTTTAGGATATCCATCACCCAAATCATGTACATTTTACCCATTAAGTAATTTCTCACTATCTGCCCCCTACCCCCTCACCTTGTCATTCCACACTCCACATCCACGTGTACACATTAGTTAGCCTCCACTTACGAGTGAGAACAGGCGGTATTTGTCTTTCTGTGTCACGTGTTTCACTTAACATAAAGGAGTCCAGTTCCATCCATGTTGCTGCAAAAGACATGACTTCATTCTTTTCTATGGCTGAATAGTATTCCATTGCGTGTATATACCACCTTTACTTTATCCGATTTTCCATTGATGAACACTTAGGTTGCTTCCATATCTTTACTATTGTGCATTCACTCCCATTACTATAGCTGAGGAAACAACGATCCTTGCCCATCACCACAAGCCAATACATGGCAGAGTCATGGGGTTTGGTTGACTCCCAAACCCACACTCTTACCATGATTATGCTTCTGGCAATTTCAATGCAGTATGATAAGAGGTATGTGAAAGATTCAGGAGTGGTGCAAAGGAAGGGATGATCAACTCAGTGTGTGTGCGTATGTGTGTGGTGGCCATGGAGATATTCTAGGGAAAGAAACAATATGTACAGAGCATGGAGTGACTGGCTCATGATTTATGCCAAATAAGTGTTTTCTATTTCATTTTCCTTTGTGCTTCTGAAAAATTCACTATGCCAGAGAATCTTAGCCTGAGGGTCCCTATGTCTCTACGGATCCTTGAAAATAACATAGGGAACTGAGAGTTACTTTCAGAAAGCTAGTGTTCTAAGCAGAGTTGCACAGATTAATTCAGGCATTCCTTGTTTATGACTGCTGGGAGCTATGTTAGCTCTGCGTGGCTATCTCACGCTGCTTGGTCAACGCGTCCCATCACTTCCATATTTGTTTAGTTCATCCCCTCCTTTGGTTCCACTGCCATTGCTTATTTCAGGACCTTGCTGTTTCTCATGGAGAACCTCGATACCCGAAGGATGGTCCATGGACCGATAGCCTCAACATCCCCTTGGGGACATCTAAGAATCTCAGATCCCCATCCCAGACCACCTGGATCAGAACGTGCATATTTAGCAAAGTGAACATTGAGAAGCATGGATGAATTTTCCCACTGGAGTCTTTCAAATGTTCTCCCTGCCTCTAATTTTGTTCTACCTCTACCCTCCACTCCATCCTCCCCAGCACCATCTTTCAGAAGCACTGACTATGTCTCTACCCTAGTTAAAATCCTTCAGTGGTTTCCTGTGGGCTTCTGGATAATCTCCAGGTTCCTTTGACCTAGCAGGCTAATGTGGCACTTTTCCACCTGGCCAGCCTGGCTTGTACCTCTATTGTGCAAGATATAGGGACCCTCAGGCTAAGATTCTCTGGCATAGTAAATTTTTCAGAAGCACGAAGGAGAATGAAATAGAAATCATTTATTTGGCATAAATCATGAACCAGTCACTCCAGTGCTGGCCCCTGGCTTGTACCTATATTGTGCCTTAACTGCAGGGTAGCTCAGTGGTTGATCATCTAGGCCTTAGTGTCATATGGACTTGGGTTCAATGCCCAGCATCAGCTGTGTGACTTTGGGAACATCACTAAACCTCACTGAGGCTGTGTTTTTATCTGTAAAAAAACAAACAAAAAAAAATCGGGGGTAGGGATAATGGAAGTTATCTCATAGGCTTGTGCCATACACAGAGCCAATAGCAGAGCCTGGCAAAGAATGAGCTCTCAATGTAACAGCCATTTTCATTGGATTTCTCCAAATTCTTTAGACGTTTGAGCTTTTACACCTGCTGTTCCACCTGCCTGGAAACCTTTTACCTTCACTTGATTAACTCCTATTCATCCCTCAAAACCTAGCTCAGGTGTCACCTTCTCAGGAAGCCTCATTGTCACCCTCCTCACCTAAATCCATGTTCCTTGGTGTTTGTTACCTTTTCCACAGTACACTCCACAGATATCAAGTTACATGCATCTTTGATTAATGAAATCGGGAAATCATGTATTAATAAACGCTGCTTATTTATACATAGAACCTAGCAAAATATGGCATGCCAAGGGAAATAAATATAATAAGTTCTTGGTTGAAACCTTTACAATTCCTTCTCAGGATTTCCCAAGTGTATGTTTTGTGGAATATGGTTTTGAGGATTTAGTAGCTGTGATCTGACAAGAGGGTCCACTGTTTAAAGATGTGCGAGAAACACAGGGCTACATAGAGCTGAACCAGAGATCAGAGCTTCTAAGATGCTGTTATTCATAATGGATCTCCAAGAGAAGTGATATACTGTGCAGTGGCCGCCTGCCTTGGCCCACAGTTCTGCCAGCTATTGAACAACACGACATCTTTATGGCCGAGCCCTGGCATCCAGCGTAGCCTCTGGCACAGAATAAGCACTAACAAATATTTGTTAAAAGAGTAAACATTAAATGAAAATTACATTGTCTAGGGGAGAGAGAATTTAAGCCCAAATTAGTTCAATGGCAGTAGAGAGTAAGGGACAGAGTAGAGGTTAATCAATTTAGATATTAGAAGGTAATATCAGCAAGATTTGTAGGTCAAAATACAAATTTTCTGGCTTGAATGACTGGCTAAAACAAAGGTGTCATCAACTATGGTAGGAAATACAGAAGATAGGTTTTGGAGGAAGATATTGAGTTGCTTCTGGGATATTTATTCTAGTGGAGCTGTCCAGCAGAGAGTTCTACATCTGGAAACACAGATTTGTAAATTTTCACACCTCTTTGTTCATTTACCATTTAGTTTAGGTTCATCCTTTTCCAGAGAATAACTGCCCTGCAAAGGTGATGATGGAAAATTGAAGAGACCAAGGTTGGGGCTATAGATACACAGCAAATCTAGGTAGGAGGTAAGAATTTTATTCCTTGGATGGGAATTTTTGAAAACCCAGAAATATCATCCCTGTGTGCAAAGGGGTGCTGTTGAATCAATTCCACATTAAATAGTTGGATGAATATAAAGATGGCACGGTAGCAGTTAAGTTATGCTATGATATGATTATTTAAGCCGTACACAAATCAGGGAGTACTTAAAGGACTTTTCTTCTGTTTACCCACTTCATTCATTCATTCAACAAACATTTGCTAGGTAGCAACCAAGTGCCATTGGATATTTCAGCTCTGATGATCTGAAGGTAAATAAATTGCATTTCTACTCTACAGGCATACTCACATAAACATGTGCTTTATAATAATTTGTAGTTCTCACACACAATTCTGGTGAGTATAACTTGGCATGAACATCAAATGCCTTTGAAAATGTGCATATCCTTTGATTCAGCAATTTCACTTCAAGGGATTTATCCTAAGGAAATAAAGGTCATCTACAAAGCTTTACTGAAATATGGTTCCTCACAGTTTTGTTGATAATCTCGAAAAGTTGGAAATAACCTGTTTGTGCCCCAGACCAAGAAGATTGGTTATGTAAATTACTCTGCAGGCAGTAGGAAGCCAATGGAGGTTTCTGAGGAGCAGAGTGGCATTGGATTTGAGTGTGTGTGTTTTAATCTAATTTTAGAAGCAGTGTGGAGAATGGTTTCTAGTGGGAAAAAAAAACTCAGAAAAGATGGTTTTTGTAATAGTCTAGGTCAGAGATGATACAAAAGTGAGCTAAAGCAAAGCAGTGGGAATGAGGAGGGCGATTGGATTTGGGAGCTATTTCCAAGGTAGAATGAATTGGATTTGTTGACTGACTGTTGGGGAGAGGGTGGAATATGAGAAAATACAGTACCGAGGAGAAATCTGAGATGTCTAATTCAGGTGGAGCAGGTTTGGGGGCAAATATAACGAATCTGATTTTGAACATGTTCAGGTTGAGGTTATAAATCCCTCCTTAGGGCATTGCCATGGTGATTTCTTGAGAAGAAATAGCTTTGACCAGTGATGTGGATTGTGGTTAAGTGTTTGGGCTTTGAGACAGGCTCGCTAAGTTTGAATCCTGGTTCTGCCATGTAGTAGCAAGCAATTTACTCAAAAGCTCTGAGCTATAGCCCCTGCTTCACAGGCCACTGTGAAGAGTATAGGGTTTTAAGAACGGTAAGTCTTGTAAAGTGCCCAGCACACTCAATGCATGTCAACTTTAAAAAACAGAAAATGCCATCATAGTGGAAGAGTCCCCATATGCCTGAGGGATTTTTCTGAGACACCTGCCTCCCCACTCCCAATGGGGCATGTAGCCTAAGCTTGGCTCATAATAACTTCATGCCCCAGCACGGCTAGCGCACCTGATCCCACTCCTTGAGCATTTCATGCACAAGTGCCGGCTCCTCGTTCTCTGCCACATGCAGGATTTCAGATCCTAAGACCTGAGCATATATTTCCTCAGCTTCTTTTCTATCTCTCAAGCCTCCTTTAAGAGCAATATATACTGTACTTTCTGGAAATCTATCTTTAACTCTATTTTATCTTCCCACCCCATTTCCATCTTCTTTTTTTTTTTTTTTGAGACAGAGTCTCGCTCTGTTGCCGAGGCTAGAGTGTCATGGTGTCAGCTTAGCTCACAGCAACCTCAAACTCCTGGGCTCAAGCGATCCTCCTGCCTCAGCCTCCTGAGTTGCTGGGACTATAGGCACACACCACTGCACCCAGATAATTTTTCTGTTTTTTGTAGAGATGGGGTCTCGCTTTTGCTCTGGCTGGTTTTGAACTCTTGGCCTCCCAAAGTCCTAGGATTACAGGTGTGAGCCACCATGCCTGGCCATAAGCTGGCTTTATGTACAGAACAAACCAACAAAATACCCCAGTTTTGATGAGAGAAGAGAACTATGGTAATTCTCAACTCTGCAAGGAGATGTATGGTACGTCTGTATCCCCTGCAGATAAGGGGGCTACAGTAAATCAAAGGTGCTTTGCCGGACAGTAGATGTGGGTGCGCTCTTGAACTGTGCCTGAGACATGCATCCCATTCTTGAGTTTTCTAGTCCTTCTTTACTTCCTGAGTCTCTTTTCTTGCTTCCCGAGACTGCCCATCTGTAAAACTATAAAGATATCTACTTACCATCAGTATAGGAAATTGTTAATATTAGATAATTCTGATCATCCTAGAACGAGTCTGTAAACTTAGGAATATTATTATTACAAGTGTAATTTATGTAGAGTTAAATATTTTGGAATTTAACTCTAAATTAAGCCAACTAAGATCTTTAAACTAAATGTGTTATAGTAATTTTATCTTTTGACAGTTCCAATGATAATAATAATAATAAGTGGCATTTATTGAGTATTCTGTGCCATGCACTGTGCTAACATGCTAAATAGATAATCTTATTTTAATCCTCACAACAGTTCTATGAGGTAGGGATTTTTTTTTTTTTTTTTGAGACAGTGTCTCGCTCTGTCACCAGGGCTAGAGTACAATAGCATCATCATAGCTCACTGCAGCCTCAAACTCCTGGCCTCAAGCGATCCTCCTGCCTCAGCCTCCTGAATAGCTGGGACTACAGGTGCGTACCACCATGCCCACCTAATTTTTCTATTTTTGTGGAGATGGGGTCTCGCTCTTGCTCAGGTTGCTTTTGAACTCCTGAGCTCAAGCAATCCTCCTGCCTCAGCCTCCCAGAGTGCTAGGATTACCGCCATGAGCAACCATGCCCGGCCAGGCAGAGATTATTAACTTCATTTTACAGGAAAAGAACCTGATCCTTGGAGAGTTTGAGTAATTGGTTTAAGGTGACACAGCTACCAAGCATGAAATCAGGATTTTCACGCGGGCAGCCTGGCTTCAGAGCTACATTCTTAACCTCTAGGGCATTCTCTTCAGAATCTTAAAATTAATATTTCTTCTCATTCAAACCATAGTTTCCAGAAGTGCCACTTTCTAGAAGCAACACCTCTTATATTCCCTTGGGTCCCTGAATGATTTTTCTCCCTCTGCATTAGACTTTTCGTGAGTCATAGGTAAGTTCCTCTCTGGTGGTTCCCATGGTTTCCATAATCACAATGTGTGGCTGACAGGCTGTGGTCAGAGGGATACAATAGCACAGTGCTTTGACCCGATGACGATGATGACGATATTAACTTGCAGTGAGGCCCTCCTATTTGCAGGCATGCATTATGTCATTTAATCATCACAACAGTCCTCTGGGATAGGTGGTGCCATTAGAATTTTAAAGACAAAAAAAGCGAAGCTTAGAGAGATTAAGCAACACATCACACAAGGTCACACAGCTGGCAGGTGGCAGAGTCAGGGCTCAAACTCAGATCGTCTGAATTTCAAAGCCCATATTTTGGAACACCATGAGATTCTGATGAGCTCAGCGTCAGGTACGTTTGGAAATGTCAACATGCTGGAAAAAGTACCAAATTACCAAGATGATATTGCATTATTTTCCCCTTCAATCAACCAAAATGACAGTTCTTGCATTGGCCCCTGCTGTCCTGGCTCTTTGTAATCACCCAGCATCCCTCCGAGTTTTTGGCATTCCCAGCAGAGCTGAGGCACCAAGCCAGGACAAGGAGCCAGGGCTGGGGAACCATTTAATAATTCCATGCAGATGGTTACTTCAGCCAGTTATTGAACTTGAAGCATTATCACCCTAAACTAATGCAAACAGACAGGGTTCCAGGCACTGCGGTGGCGGAGATAGTTTTGTCCTCTAGGATTACAAGAAGTGTATTACTCACACATTTTTAGAAACCGAATTTATTCTTTTATAAATCATGAAACATGAGCTCACGATAGATGGCTGAAAAATTCAGAAAATTAAAAAGGAAAAGATCTCGCCCAAATCTTCACTCTAGAAACAAACACTGTTAATATTTTTGTGCAGCTAGCCATAGTCATTTTATTTTCCATGCATTAAAAACATTGTTGATTTTTTTCTGATTATAAAAAATAATACATATACCTTGCAGGACCATTGGAGAATAGAAACAAAACATTTATTATCATGACATCCATAGGCAGTCACTAACATTTTGGTGTATGTCATTTCAGTGTTTATGTGAATATGTGTACATAGGGGTATATATATGTGAACACATCAAATTTGAATCACAGTATTTTTAATTGAATTCCTATCATTATCATTCCATGACATAATTAATATGATCAAGATCACATTGTAGGGCCTGTAATTCCAGCTACTTGGGAGGCTGAGGTGTGAAGGATAGCTTGAGCCCAGGAGTTGGAAGCCAGCCTGGGCAATGTATGGAGACCCCATCTCAAAAACAAACAAACAAACAAACAAACAAACAAAAAAAGGAAGTATAAGGGTGAAATGTTTATTTCAGTTTTCCATATAGTTAGGCAAATATCTCAGCACCATTTATTGAGTAGTCCATTCTTTCTGTACTGATTTGTAATACTTTCTCTGTCATAGATCAAATTTGCGAATATGTTTCTGTCTATTGTGGGGGTCTCAATCTTCTTCTTATGTCTTAAGGCTTTACAATAGGTTTTGATATCTGGTAGTTAAGATCTCGCTACCTTGTTAGTATTCTTCAACACTGTCTTACCTACTCCTGGCCCTTTGTTCTTCCATGTAATTTTTGAATCAGCTTGTCAATGTTTATTTTATAATCCTATTCCCTACTGAGATTTAAACTGGATTATCATGAAAGAGAATTTTCACCTTTATGATACTGATTCTTTTTACCCTTGAACATGGCATATTCATTTTTTTCAGTTCTTTTTTTTATGTTGCTTAATAATGAAACACAAATCTAGTTAACTAATTAATTCATTGTCTCAGGTGACATAAAATAATACTTTTCTCCTCAAAGTTTTTTTTTTGGCTATTATGATCATATTTTAAGTTTGATTAATGTCCTATAGAAATACTACTATTCTTGTATGTTTATCTTGTTTCCAAAATCTTGCTGTTATTCATTTTAATAGGTTAGCTGTGGACTTGCTTGCATTTTTATGTAGGTGATTACATTGTCTGAAAATAAAGTTTTGTTTCTTCCGTTTCAATTCTTATATTTCATTAATTTTTCTTATCTATTAAATAACTAGGCTAGGACTTCTCAGAAGTAGAGATCATAGGCATCCTTGTTTTGTTCTTGATTTTAGTGTGGATGCCACTAGAAGTTCAACTGTAAATGTGATATTTGCTGTAGATTTTTGATAGTCACTCTCTAGAAGGTTAAGGAAATACCCTTCTATTTTTAGTTTGCTAAGAAAAACAATATAGGTATGATGACTGCTAATTTTTTTCAAATGCTTTTTCTGTTTTCATTGAGATATTCAAGTAGTTTTCTCCTTTAATCTGCTAATTTGATATACTATATCAATGAATTTTCTGATATTGGGCCACGTTCCATTTTGGAAATATATCCTATTTGTTCATGATGTATTTTTATTTAGAATTTTTGCACTTGTGTTCATAGGTGAGATCATTCTAAAATGTTTTTATTGTACAATTTTTATGTAGTTTTGGTATCAAGATCACACAATACTCATGAAATAAGCTCTAAAAACATGTTTATAAAATAAGGATTGTCTGTTATTTGGTAAAATTCACCTATAAAACTCTCTGGGCCTGTTGTCTTTGTGGGACTGGGAGGGAAATAAAATACTATATTAAAAATTAAAGTTTTATAATAGTTATTGACTTGCTTTTTTATTTTTTTAAATACATTTTGATAGTTTTTAAGAGAACATTATCCATTTTGATTAAATTTTCAAAATCTTATTGTATTATGTCTCTCTTTTCATTCTTTTTTTTTTTTTTTTCCGAGACATAGTCTGACTCTTTTGCCCCAGCTAGAGTGCCATGGCGTCAGCCTAGCTCACAGCAACCTCAAACTCTTGGGTCAAACAATCCTCCTGCCTCAGCCTCCCAAGTAGCTGGGACTACAGGCACGCGCCACCATGCCTGGCTAATTTTTTCTATATATTTTTAGTTGTCCAATTAATTTCTTTCTATTTTTAGTAGAGACCGGGTCTCGCTCTTGCTCAGGCTGGTTTCCAACTCCTGAGCTCAAACAATCCGCCCGCCTCAGCCTCCCAGAGTGCTAGGATTATAGGCGTGAGCCACTGCGCCCGGCCTCATTCTTAATATTACTCCTCACGAGTGCTGATTTTGATGAATCTTGAAAAGTTCGCCTTTTTACTTTTTCCCCCCAAGGAATCAGTTTTTGGTTTTGTTGATCCTCTCTATTGTTTCCCGGTTTTCTATTTCTTTTTCTTTCTTTTTTCTTTTTTTTTTTTGAGACAGGGTCTTGCCACCCAGGCTGGAGTGCAGAGAAGAGATGTGACCACAGTTCACTGCAGCTTCCAACTCCTGGGCTCAAGTGATCCTCCTGCCTCAGCCTCCTGAGTGGCTGGGACTACAGGCACACGAGATGACATTTCAAAACAACAAACTACAAAGAAACCACCCATGTTCTATAGAGACTTTTTTTCCCTGCCTGATAGGAAGCACCTTAACTGCGCAGTCTAGAAAGTCAGTATAATAAAGAGGCTAAATGTCGATTCAAATTGCCTGGATTCAAGTGCTGGTCAGGCCACTTAGTAAGTGTGGGAGTTTGGGCAAATAATTTAATCTTTCTCCACCCCAGTTTCATCCTCTGTAAATCAAAGCTAATGAAATCATGTTTCACAGAGTTATTGGCAAGTGTTTTGCACCTAGTTGTCATTCAATATACAGCACTAATTTTTATCACTCTAGCTACTGATTTTACTCTATACTTTCAACCTGTGATGCTTTGTTAGTAAGAAAAACCTCTGGGTTTTGGGAAAATAAAGACCTATGTTCCAAACAGCTTTGTTATACCCGTGTCCAAAATATTTTCACCTCTGTCTCTGTCTCTGTCTCTGTCTCTCTCTAAGTCCATGCAAACTCATACAGAACTGACACAGGAATCCACTGCTTCGTTTCAAATTATACACACAGGTACAGAGATTGTCACAAAAACACACTCAGCCAAGCACAGAATCTACAGATCTGCATAGTCCCCATAAAGATGGATCCATCGCCCACAGCTGGAGATGGGTTTGCCAATCCCACTGAAAGGCTGGCAGTCCGCTGACAGACCACAAGCCACCCATAGTACCAGCCCCATGCAAAGCATCGCCACCGGCTCCAGACTGGGCAGGGGCCTTGTCCTTACTTCCTTTAGGTTGGTTTTATTTTAGTGTTATTATTGTTGTTCTTGGAGTTATCATCTGCCCCTCTTTCTCCCTACCCAGCCCCCTAGCCGGCCTCCTAAGCCTGCACTGCGCATGTGCTCTGCGTGCCTCCCCCTACTGGGCGTACCAGTCTGCGCTCCCGGGCGCTGGCGGCGGAAGAGATGGAGACGCGTCACGAGCGCCCGGCCCCTTGAAGCGCTGCTGGCTGGAGCCGCCTCCCTCCCTGCAGCCGGCGGCGGGGATGGAGTAGAGGGAGACCCGTCGACCTGCCCGCGGGGATTGGCGATGGAGTTAAAGCAATCTTTGTCCACACACCTGGAAGCTGAGAAGCCGCTGAGGCGCTATGGGGCGGTGGAGGAGACGGCGTGGAAAGCGGAGGGACTGGGGAGAAGTGAGTACTCGGGCGGGGGGCGGGGGACAGTCGGGGACCCGTGCGCGGCCGCCGGTGGTCGCGGGCTCGCGGGCAACGCACGGGGCGGACCCAGGGAAGCGCCCCCGCAGCGGGGCTTCCAGCGCCGGGGGATGCGCAGCGCTGCGCGGCGACGCTCTCTCCCCGCGAACAAAAGGGGGACCCTCCGGGCTCGGCTTCCCGGGGAGGCTCGGGAACGGCCAGGCTACTGAGCCAGGAGCCTGGGCTGGACTCCGGAGCCCCGGATCCGTCAGCTCGCAGCTGCTCCTGGAAAGTAGGGTTTTTCCCTCAGCCGAGGGAGGAGGATGCTTTCCCCGCCCGGGATGCGCTAGGTCGCTGGGGCCGCAGGTCCGTCCTGGAAAGCGCCCAGGTCTCTGGAGATGGGGGGAGTGTCCGCTGGGGTTCCTCTCGCTTTCCCTCAGCGCGAGGTTCGGGGCACACCTGAAATTCCCAGCTTTTCCTCCCCCGCCTTCTCCTGGGTCCGGGCGGGAGTCGTGGGGGAGGATTTGGGGAAGATGAACCGTGAGCACATCCTTCTCCTTTTTCCCTCGACTCAATCCAAGTCTTCGGTTTGGGTACGATCCTAGAAGGCGGTTCCGAACAGCCTGGCTGTATTTACTGGTTCTCTCTGTGGTGTTTTGGTGTTAACGACATTTCCAAACAAACGGAGGATTTTTGTTTTTAATTATTAAGACGAAATAGTTGAAAGTCCTGCCCTGGAAGTGTAGAGACAGCGTCAGGGGGCTTCAGGGTCACCAGCTGTCCCTGCAAACCCAGGGGGCTTCCCAGTGACCCTGCATCGCTTGCCTTAGCGTGTGCCTTCTGCTAGACTGGGAAAGGCCCTCTCGCCCTTCTCGGGGACCCTGCAGCTTTCTGCCTGGCTCTGGGCACTGTGCTTACTTAGCTCTCTTCCCCAGAACAGATCTCTAAGCTATGTTGGGCTGAAGTATTGTGAATGTGCTCTTTTCCTGTCTTCACCTGGTAGAAAATTGTGTGTGTGCACGCATGTGTGTGCTTTCTCTATACTTGTAATTATCAATTGAGAAAATCTTCCTAGAATGGCTCAAGTGTGTTCTGATTCTGATGGGTTCAAGTTGAAATTGCAACCAAATGTCTTAGTTCTTCACCCGCTATGATGGATACTATAGGGCTCCCAACCTTTTTCCTTCTTTTCTTTTTTCTTTCTCCTTTTTTTTTTTTTTTTACCTTGGTCCTACCTTCTCTGTCATCCTTTCCAAACCCTTTGGCATAACATCAGGGCTGAGAGTCTCCATTTCTTACAAGCTCAAAATAATATCAGCAATGGCTGCCTTTTATTGCTTGATTACCATATACTAAGGACTTTACATGCATCATCTCATTTAATCCCCAAAATCAACTCCTGAGGTGAGTATTACGACTGCCTTTGCACAGATGAAAAACCTGGGGCTTGTTAGATGATCTGATAAGTGGGAGAGCTGGGATTTGAACCCAGATTTGTTGGTCCCCAGAGCCCCTGCTTTTAATGAGAAGGTTTTTTGCTTTCTTGGTTTCAGGAACCTTCCTAAGTCTGTCTAAAGAGTCTCAGAACACGTTCAGTGATTTTATAAATATATGGCAGCCCTGTTGGTCTTTGGGGCTCGTAGTGTGGACCGATGCTGGGTCCATGCAAAGTAGAAGCTGTTCAAAGAAGCGCTGGTTTGAATCCTCGCTCAGTCCCTTGCTGGCTATGTGACTTTCAGAACATTTCTAACCCTTGTTCTGCCTCTGTTTTCTGAAAATGAAGATGATGGTGGTACCTACCATATGGCTTTATTGCGAATATTAAATAAGCAGTGTATGTAGAGCTCAGTACATATCAGTTGCTTCTACTATGTTGTTGCTGCATGTACAGAAGGGACCTGCTTTTATCCTCTGCAAGGAATTGCATAAAGCAACACCCTGGACTAAACAAACCTACAATGTCGGTCAGTTCCCTAATAACTCTCTTCCAGCTTTTTATTTTCTTGCCATTTTATTAGGAAAATTTCAAACCCATAGGGAATTGCAGTAAGGACCCAGTGTATGGCAGTCTAGCTCCTGAAATGTTTGTACTTGTGAGTTCTAGGGTGCACACTGTTAAAAGTCTGGCAGAAAGCCTTTCTCATCCTCTCTGTTCCAAACCATCCAAGACTCTGAGTCTTTTTTTTTTTTTTTTTTTTTAGACAGAGTCTTACTCTGTTGCCTGGGCTAGAGTGCCGTGGTGTCAGCCTAGCTCACAGCAACCTCAAATTCTTGGGCTCAAGCGATCCTCCTGCCTCAGCCTCCCCAGTAGCTGGGATTACAGACATGAGCCACCATGCCCGGCTAATTTTTTTTATATATTTTTAGCTGTCCAGCTAACTTCTTTATATTTTTAGTAGAGGCGGGGGTCTTGCTCTTACTGGTCTTGAACTCCTGACCTTGAGCGATCCTCCTGCCTTGGCCTCCCAGAGTGCAAGGATTACAGGCGTGAGCCACTGCCCTGGGCCAGACTCTGAGTCTTGCATCCTAGTCAAGTATAAGAGCATGGTTTCTATCTGCTTTTTTCCTTCCCTTTTTACCTATTCAAACTTGAAATCTTCTTAAAGCACTGATCCCGCTTTTGAATCTTACATCTGGCAAGTTTTGATCTCTAGACTCTTGTCTGCCACCAGGCATTTTTTGATCAAAGTGGAGGGAGGAGGAGAAAAAAAACAAAACAAAGCTTTCTCCGAACGCTCTCTCAACTCCCAGCGAATCTATGGATCCATTCCACAACGTCTGGGGCCTCCATTTATTTATTAATGAAGTGTGAAAATTAGTACTATTGTTTCTATGGTATAACATTCACTAAGGCAACGTTGGAATGCATGAAATGCTCCTTAAAAAGAAGGCATGCTCTCTTTAATTTCCACACGTATTTAAAGATTTTATGTTAAACACTGAGTATGTGTAAAGTCAAAAGAATTGAAAAGGGGAGAAAGATCACAGAACTGGTTGTTTTTAGTTAAGGTTATGTTAACTGCTATTTCTAGTTTTAGCTATATAGTTTTAGATAAAAGATGTGTAATGTGCTGTAGTAATAGTATTAAAGAATGGGAGTTTTGAAGTCAGGTGAAGTGAGTTCAAACCAGCTCTAAAAGCTTGTAGATTTGTCACCCTGGGAAAATTGCTGAACCTGTCTGTGTGTTGGTTGCCTCATCTGTGAAATGGGTTTAATAGTAGTAATGAACACTTGGGACTGTGGGAAGATTAAATGGGATCGTGCATATAACAAATTTAGCACAGTGCCTGGCACACTGTAAGCGCTCAATCAATACAGAATGGTTGTCGTCATAGGACAAAAGAGAATGGCACCCAACGGTATTTGAAGAGATTATTCCAAGCTTGTCAGTTTTACAGCTTTTTATTGCTTCTGTTTCTGTGTAAATTCTGGATAACGACTGTGTCTATACTGCCTTCCTCATGTAGAGAAAGGCTATTGCACCCTGGCAAACCATCTAGTATTTTTTTTTTTTTTGAGATAGAGTCTTGCTCTGTTGCCCAGGCTAGAGTGCCGTGGCGTCAGCCT
>NW_012148285.1:14985599-14995555 GCF_000956105.1 Propithecus coquereli | reverse complement strand
TTTCAGCAGTTTGAAATTTTAAAAATGTTAGCAAAGTTATTCATTTTCATAATTTTTATGAGTAAAAAAAGAGCTAATCATGTACCTTAATATTGCCATTTTATGTATCACTCAAACCTACAAATAACCCTGAAAATAGAGTCCCATGTTTATCATATCCAGCGGTCCCCAACTTTTCTGGCACCAAGGACTGGTTTCATAGAAGACAATTTTTCCACAGACTGGGGGTCGGGGGTGGGTGTCATGTGTGGAGGGGCTGTGGTGTGGAGCTCAGGCGGTGATGTGTAGCCCATTTCCTAACAGGCCATGGACCGATACTGGGCAGAGGCCTAGGGGTTGGGGACCACAGATATACTACAAAAATACCCAGACATTTATCAGGCATGACTAACATAAATGAAACTACATTTCTGGAAATGTTTCACAAACATAAGTGCATCTTTTCTCTTTGGTTCAGAAAATAAAAGAGGTAGGTTCAAATAAAGTAAATGCCATATTATTTCACTAGATTTTCATTAAAATGTTGAGAATTTAAAACAGAAATTCTTAGAAATCGAACAAGTGAGTATTTTCTTGTTTGAGAAAGATTCCAAGCAATTGCTCCCATCCACCGGTGATGGCATTTTTCTGCTAGCAGTCGAGGTTTGTTTTCCTCAGTTGGAAAATGTATGGTGACATTTCAGTGTGGTTAGATATATAAAAATACTGCTTTCAACAGACCATAGTTAATTGAGGGAGACACAAAGACAAGGTGCCTTTTGAAAAAGCACAGAGCTTTTAAGAAACACAATTATCTGTTGTTGGGGTCATTTCTTGGTGGATTTGAATGTGCCCTAAAAGATGATCGAGATTTTGGACAGAGGAAGTAGGGGAGAAAGGGGACAATAGGGGAGGGGATGCCAGGACAGGTAATAGCATCAACAAAGCCACAGAGATAGAAATAAATGCTCTGTGAGTAGGAGAGTGGCATAAACTGGAAAGCTCAAACAGCAATCTTTCGATAAACCCAGGGGAGATGATTCTTATTTAAAAGTCCAAGGTTGTGTACTGACTAGCAAGCAGATCGTTACACTGGCCAATGTTCCAGGTTAATAAACAGTGTGGAAACTTAACTAATATGAATTACTGGCACTGTGTATAATAAGATTCTTGAGTGAGGTTTTGTATTATTTTCACCTGTTTGATTAAGCATGCTAATTTTATTATTTTATTTTGTTTTAGCATTATTTCTTTTTTTTAATATAGAAATCATACGTTCGCTTTATAAAAAATTGAAATTCGTCTGAAACATAAAAATGAAAAGTGAAAAACAACCATCATCCGCTCCCCAAATCCCATTTATCCATTCAATAAATAGGTATTGAGTGCTTTATAAGTGCCAGGCAGTGGTTTATAGGCTGCTTTCAACCAACTGTAATTAACTGAGGGAGACACAAAGACAAGATGCCTTTTGCTACATTGTTGAGCAAGACAAAGTCCCTGCCCACGGGAAGTTTCTATTTAGGGAAAATCAGGACATAGGTTGAGAGTGAGGGTGTCCAATAATATATTAAGCAAACAAGTAAGACAGTTCAGATCATGATAAGTGTTGCAGGAGAATTAGAAAGGGAGGGATATTTTTCATCTGGTGCTCAGGAGATGACATTTTGCTGTGTAAATAGCAGGAATCCAGGCAGTAAATGTAAAGGCCCTTGGTGTGTTAGAGGAAGAGACAGAAGGCCAGGGTGGCTGGAACCCAGTGAGTCAGGGAGACAGTGGAGATGAATCAGAGAGGAGCCAGACTAGGTAAGGCCTTGTAGGTCATGGTTAAAAAAAAAAAAAAAAAAAAAGTCTGGAATTTATTCTCATTGCAGAAGAAACTGCTGAAGAATTTTAAGCAAGGGACTAACATGAGCTGGTTTTGTTTTCAAATGTCACGTTAGCTACCAGATGGAGACTAAGCCATACAGGAGCAAGTGAGAATCGGTGTTAGCGGCATTCGATGTAGTCCCTGGTTCCTTCCTAATCCATTCCATTTTGGATAAGTGGTGGGAATTTCCCTGAGTGTGAAAGATGTGACAAGCGTGAAGGCCACATGGGCTGTCTTCTGGGAAACTGAGCACCTGGCGATATGGTTGGGATGTTTGGCTCGTCCAAAGCGCATGTTGAAATTTGGTCCCCAGTGTTGGAGGTGGGGCCGAGTGGGAGGTGTTCGGGTCATGGGGGCGGATCCCTCACGGAATGGCTTGGTGCCCTCCCCATGAGAGCCTGGCACCCCCTCCTCTCTTTCTCTTGCTCCTTCTCTCACCATGTGACATGCCTGCCCCCACTTCACCTTCCACCTTGACTGGAAGCTCCCTGAAGCCCTCACCAGAGCAGATGCTGACACGATGCTTCTTGTATAGTCTGCAGAACTGTGAGCTGAATAAGCCTCTTTCCTCGGCCCCAGGCATTCCTTTATAGCAATGCAAAACACGACTGATACAGGATAGGTAAATGACTGTGTAAATTATTGCAGACCCATAATAGCAGGGATGTAAAGATTATGAATATGATGGTATCTCGTATGTACTCTGAACAAACCCAGTTATTTACATTTCTCTGTGTTTGTTCATAACTTTATGTTTCATTTTTGCAAGAATTTTCTTCTTTTTATTTTTTTTTGCTGGGTGGAATGGTAGGGAGTTTTCTTCTTATGTATGTTAACCAAAGGAAAAGATCAGTCAGCTTATTCTCAGTCTCTGATTTGTTATTAAACACCTATTAATAATAATAGCAGTTCAATGAGTTTTAACTATGAACTTGATCTTATTAAATTCTCATAACAATTCTATGACATAGGCAGAATTATTATTCCCATTTTACACACGGGAAAACTGAGGTTTAGAGAAGTGAAGAAACCTTCTGAAAGTCCTAAAGCTAGTAGGTGGCAGACCCGGAGCCTGCTTCTAAGCCCTCCCTGACTCCAAATGTTCCTGTCCAATGTCTGTTATTCTTGGGTCAGTGCTAGATGCTGCAGAGATTAGAGATGGAATAAGACCCAGTCTCCACTCTCAAAAGGCTTAAGATTTGGGGAGTGGGAGACACAGCTATAAAGAACACCATAACTTATTATAGCAGTAGAATGGAACACACTCTAAGTGAGATTACAAGTGGGAAACGGGAAGAGATTGGCTTTTACTGGGAAACTCCAGGCCAACAGCAAAGAGAAGGAGTGTTTGCATTGGGCCTGAAGGCTAAGCAGAGTTTCAGAAGGTGAAGAGAGGACAAAAGGCCATCTCAGGTGAGCTGCCAGCCCTGGGCAGGGAAGTGGAGCTATCAAAGGCCAAGGTCCTGGCACTGGCTTTCCCCTCCCTGTTTCTTTCCTCTTGGCTTAAGGCAATCTGGGTCTGTAGGCTCTTGTGTCATGGGACTCTGGGTCTGTCTGGTTCATTCATGTGAATCACTGTCATCTGGGTGAGCTTGTGGGTTGGAAGCCAGCACAGGTAAGAAGTTCTTTCAGTGTAGCCTTTCAGAGTACCACTCGAAAGCAGTAGATGCTTGCCATGCAATCCATCATTGCGTCACTATTCACGTGTTGAATAGGCTGGAGTGCCTACTATGGGCTAGCTTAAAAAGGACAGAGATAGAGAGGGCCCAGACCCCACCCTTAAGAAGTTCGCTGTCCAACTGTGTTCCATTCCTCCCTGTGCTGCTTTCCAGCACTGTGGTCTTGGGCAATTTGCCTAACTTCCCTAAACCTCAGTTTCTTCATCTATAAAACGGGCATAGTGATTCTTTCAATCCCTATGCTGGAATATACATGACGTTTATATATATATACAGGTCACTAAGTGATACTGATGCCAGCAATATTAAGGCTCCACTCAGTTTAGATGACAATGTTTATGAAGAAATGCCTGCGAGGCTGTGTGGGAGGAGCCGGTGGTCAAAGTAGGGATAGCATGTGGTGGCCCCGCCACTGAAGAGCACACGGTGGAGCGTGTTGCTGTAAGTGTGGGCTTTAGAGTCAGAGAACCTTTACTTTGAGGCCTGGCTCTGCCATGTGCCGGCTGTGGGCCTGGCATGAATTATTTTACTGGTTGAGCTTTGGTTTCCGCATCTGTAAGATAGGACAGTGGTGGTGTCTACTCGGGATTTACTCTGAGAATTCCTTGAGATACAGAACAGAAATCATTGAGCACAGAGGCCAGCACATGATACGTACTTGGTAAATGTTAATTATTATTGTCTTTACAGCTATGGCGACAGACACATAAAAAGGTAAACTCAATAAGGGTGTGTAAAAAGCAGGAGCCTGGGCAGAGGGATCACAGAGGAGGGGCTTGGCCCAACCTTGGAGTTCCTGAAAGCCTTCCCAAAGAGCTGAGTCTTGATGAGTGAGCGAGAAAGAGTAGAAGGAAAGACACATGTGGAATCACCATTAATCATTAGGGAAAAACAAATGAAAACCCCAATGAGATATCACTGCATAGCCACGGGATAGGCTAAGATTTAAAGGCCAACCATAGCAAGTGCTGACAAGGATGTAGAGCATCTGGTAGTCTCAAGCAGTGCTGGTGGGAATGTAACATGGGGGGAAATAGCTTAGCAATTTCCTAAAAATGTAAAAATATACACCGTGGCTCACACTCATAATCCTAGCACTCCGGGAGACCGAGGCGGGAGGATCACTTAAGCTCAGGAGTTTGAGGCCAGTCTGAACAACAGCGAGACCCCGTCTCTACTAAAAATAGAAAAATTAGCCGGGCATCATGGCACATCCCTGTAGTCCCAGCTACTCGGGAGGCTGAGGCAGGAGGATCGCTTGAGCCCAGGAGTTTGAGGTTGCTGCGAGCTAGGCTGACACCATTGCACTCTAGCCTGGGCAACAGAGTGAGACTCTTGTTTCAAAAAAGAAAAAACCAGAAAGAAAAAATAAACATATACCAATCATATGACCCAGACACTGCACTTCTAGGTATTCACCCAAGGGAAATGAGAACATGTGTCTGTATGAAGATTTGTACACAGGTGTTCATAGCAGCCTTATTTGGAATAGCCCAAACTGGAAACAGCTCAAATATGTTGTCTCCATACAATGGAATACGACTCATCAGTAAAAAGGAATGGATTAATGATAGATCCCACACCATGCATGAATCTCAAAATCATTGTGCTGAAAGAAGCCATAAAAAAAGAGTACATACTCTGTGATCCTATTGATACAGAATTATCAAAAAATGCAAACTAATCTACAGAGACAAAAAGCAGAACAGTGGTTGCCTGAGGAAGGAGAGGACAGAGGAGGGAGGAGAGAGGAATTGATTAGTGAAGGTCTTGAAGAAGCTTTTGAGGGCGATGAATATGTTCACAATCTCGATTGTGATGATGCTTTTGTGGGTGTATATGTTCAAACTGATCCAATCTAACACTTTAAATATGCTCAGTTTATTGTATGTCATTTATATGTAAAAGCTTTTTTAAAAATGTTACCAAATGAACTGGGGTCTGCTCAACCAGGCTCAGTGAAGCCAGACACCAATGCTGAGATTTGCAGTGGGAGAAAGGGGTGTTGATTGCAGGGCGCCAAGCAAGGGGTATGGGCAGCTAGTGCTTAAGACCCCAACTCCCCAGTGGCTCACAAGCAAGGGTGTTTAAAGGCGGGGGTACTCAGGAAAGCAGAAGTTGCAGGCAAAATCATAAACCGATACATGGAGATTATACATTGGTTTAGCCTGTGGGTGTGGCTCTATCCAGGGCCCTCAGGAAGAAATTTATAACTAGAACAGCAGTCAGAGTTCAGTCCTAGGTTTCCCCTTATCTGACAGGAGTTTCTGAAAAACAGCTCAATAGCTTGTATTGCGTTGTTACCTTTTAGTTTCTATAGGGAAGCAAAACGCCTTGTGACTGGCTTGCATGGGAGACTATTGTTATTATCTTCTTGCATACCAGGTTGCTCATTTGCTTTTCAAGGCTAGCTAAATGCCTGGAATTTCTCTGGAAGGGACTGAAGATTTTTCCTTTATTTCCGTGCTTGGGGGGTGGGGGAGTTGGGCCCTGGCAGGCCCCTAAGAGAGGTCCCTGCTCTATCTCAGAAAATGAAAGTGGAAGAAAAAAAGAAACATTTTAAATAAAAATACAGGTAGAATGCATATAATAACACAAATATATGCTAGGTTCAAGCACTGAAGTACTGTTTTAGGGTCTAGGAGAGGAAGTGGCTAGAAAAGATGAACAGTATTTCATCATTGTTGGGGGTGGGGAACAACATTTCAGGCAGGAGGAACAGCACTTGTGAAGACACCGAGACATGGAACCGCACATTTGACCTGGGAACTGCAAATAGGTTAGTGATGCTTTTTAGGTTCTTAGAGAGGGAGAGAGGCAAGACCAGAGCAGGAGGGGAGGGTGTTTCAGAGCACAGGGTGGATTCACTGCAGATACAAGATGGCTCAACTCCCCATTGAGGTGCAACTTTCTTGCAGGGTCTAAGTGGGGTGGCTGAGGACCAGACTCCTAGATGAGAGTTTGTTTTATGAATCAGAGTCAGACTTATCAATGATTATTTTTTACTTAAAATGCCTCTACACACAGGGACCATTAGAGGAGCAAAAACAGTGATTCTAAGGGAAGTTATCAGGAATGATTATAAGAAATCACATGCATGGAGCATGTCCTATGTGCCTGCTAGATGCACACGATTTGCATGCAGCCTCTGATTTGCTTCTTGCAAAACATTCTATGAGCTGAGTGCAATGCAACTATTTATTGCTCTGTTTTACAGAAAGGAAACTGATGCTCAGAGAGGTTAAGCAGTTTGCCCAATGTCACCCCACTAATAAGTGGCAGAACTGACATCTGTACCCTGCAAAGGTTGACTTAGTTCTGCTGCTTTTCTGATTTCCCAGGATGAGTTGAGGCTGCCGTTGATACAGATGCATAATGTCAGCGAGACCCCCATCTCTATGTTCCTTAGTACTGATTCTGTTCTCTGGCTCATTAATTTCCTTTTCTATTACAAATGCGCCCCTTGTAAACTTGAGGACTACATCTCAAAGTGCCTACTACTTCAAAGTGCCTTCGGGGTCAGATTGCAGTGGGAGCTGAAGACATTTGCAGAAATGCAGCAAGAAGAGCCTTTCTGTTTTGAAGAAGACTTGCAGCTTCACAGAGAAAGGACTCCTTTGAATGATCAAGAAAGATTTCATGGACAGTACAGGGGCAGATTCCTGTAATGTTTGCAAGAAGGAGCTCTGCCTGCATTTGAATCCTGGCTTTACCACTTAATAGCAGTGTGACCTTGGGCTGGATACTTAACCTTTCTGAATTTCTGTCTTCTCATCTATAAAATAGGGATAATAACAGGACTTGCCTCATAGGGTAGCGAAGACGATTCAAAGACATAATATACGAAAACCCTTCACACAGAGCCTGGTGCTCTCTCAAGTAAATGGTGGCAATGATGTTAGAACAGGATGTCAAGTGGCCTTAACTGGGTAGTATTTGCACAGTTGGAGAGAAGGAGAGAGGGAAGTTAAATTAAAGTGGGTGGACCAGCCTCAGGGAAAGAATGGAGGTGACAATGAGTGGATATTCTGGAGGCGTGCATGAGCTTGGCTGCATTGGAGGAGTCGTGAGATGCAAGGGTGGTTGAACAGGGCCTCTAGACTTGGGCAGATTAAAAACAGGCTGGTCGTCTGGAGCCACTGCAGGACAAGGGATGGAGGGAGAGGAGTATCATTTTAGGAAGGCTTGTCTGGTAATGTGGCAGATGGGATGCAAGGGCAGAGGCCCTGGGGGATGAGCGGATCAGCTAGGAGGGTTGTGGAATTATTCCATTGTGAGGTCGCAGGGCTGGGATCTAAGGCAGTGGCAGTGGGTTTGGAGGAAGGAAGGGGCTAGTCAAGTATCTTGGAGGGAAAATCCTACAGTAGTTGATTATATTTCGGAAGGAAAGAGCGTCTTTCAAGTGCTGGCAGTGAGAGATGTGGGAACTAACCCTGTTATTAGACTGAGGACTTAGCAATTTTAAAGCATCAACATCAATACTGCCCACTCTCACTTTCAAAAGGGTTTGAAGAGGTACAGGGACTGTGGGTACTGGGAGAAGTAATAATAATGATCCCTTGCATGTGTGTAGCTCTTTCCAATTTCTGTTCATCCTGTATGTTTTCTAATTTACTCTTCACAAGAAAGGACGAAGAACAGGCATCGTCATGCCCCTTTGCAAGTGGAAGAAACAAAGGTTATGGACTCAGCCCAGGTACATGGTGCAGCCAGTTAAGGACTGAGCCAGAATGGAGGAGTCCAGGCTGCTCCCACTGGGCCAAGGTTTACAGGGGCACAAACAACAACTGCATTACAAGATGATAACAAGTATGTCTGAATTCTGTAAAATCCAAGTCAGAAAATGACTACAACGCATGACTCTAATTATTCTGCTCATTTTAAATTCCCAAGTAGATAAGTCATTCATTCATCTATTCATTCATTCATCCATCCATCCATCCATTCATTTATCCATTGAGTCCATATTTGGTGGTGGCCTCTTCTATGCCAGGTATTGTGCTGAGCTCCTGAGAGGACAGTAGTAACTTGAGTAAGGTATGTACAGACCCTGTCCTCAGGTGATTTAAGGCCTACTGGGAATGGGCCCTGTTTCCAATGATGCAAAACATGGGCCCCACAAGGTGATGTCGTCCCTCTCCATCCTTCAGAAACAGATTTCAGGACAGATTGCTGACCCGATGCCCTCTTAGCTAAATGTTGTCAAGAAATTAATTCAGTTGTTTTGCTACAGGCGTGTTTTTGCAGGCCTTTGAGAAGATGAGTATTAACAGTATCAAAGTAAGTTTTATGGGCTAAACTGGGTGTAATTATTAATATTTCCTTCTGTCTTCCTGTGAGTGCCAGGACCACAGAGACCCTGGGTGTCCCGTTCACTGCTGAATGCCCAGCGGCCATCACATTATCCAATACTTCCAAGCCTCTCATTCAATCAGTAGTAGCCACAGTGGACAGCAATCCACAGTCACTGAGGTGCAAGTGATTTTGTTGCCGCCCAACCAGATTCATTTGCCTGCTTCCCAAGAAGAAGCCAATGCACTGAGAGAGCAGGGTTTGCAGCAGAGAAAGAGTTTAATCCGCATAGCAGGGGGACAGGAGAAATTTCTCAAATCTGCCTCCCCAAGAATTCAGGAGATGGGTTTTTAAAGAGAGTTTGGCATAGGCGATTGGATCTGCTAACTGGCTGGGTTTGGGGAAGAATCATAGGGTTGTAGAAGTTGTCTTCTTTGCTGACCAGGTTCTTGGGTGGGGGTCACGAGACCAGTTGAGTCAATTCCTCGGTATGGGCCTCCAGTCTGGGTGGATCCGCCATTACACTGGAGTGCGGGACCTGGAAGAGAGCTCAGAAAGTACCCCTAGATTTCAAAAAGGTGGTATTATCTATGGAGAAAGCTAAGAATCTTTATGACCACCAGCTGTGTGGCCCCCGAGTGGAAATTACAGAGAAGCAAACAGGGGGACAGTGGCTAATTATTATCATTATTTTTAGCTAGGCCTGTGCCTTGTTTTTAGCCAGGCCCTTTCCACAGTTCTCACCTTGCACCCCTTTATCAATTTGTAAAGGCGGTTTCAATTTCATCATGTTTTGTAAACCTTCAAAATCATTAAACTAAAAAATAGATAAAGTTAGTGGTAGTCTCAGTTGGTCTGAACCACCTGCCCATTTGGTTTAGAGGGTTCGTTCCTGATGCTGTGGTGAGATTAGCATTCTTGCTTTCCTGATTTGAGGGAAGGATACAAGACTTTCAGATCAGATACAAAGTAGGAGGAATAGGTGCCGTTATTGGGAACCAGCGGTGCACTGACAACGTTGTGATGGGGATAGGCTGGACTAGGTGCTTTATGTATACCTCATCTTTTTTTTTTGAGACAGAGTCTCACTCTTTTCCCCGGGCTAGAGTGAGTGCCGTGGCGTCAGCCTAGCTCAC
>NW_012148285.1:14982718-14984064 GCF_000956105.1 Propithecus coquereli | reverse complement strand
ATATTTTTGAGGTAGGGTCTTGCTCTAGCGTCTCAGGTAGAGTGCAGTGGTATCATCACAGCTCACAGCAACCTCTAACTCCTGGGCTCAAGCGATCCTCCTGCCTCAGCCTCCTAAGTAGCTGGGACTACAGGCACACTCCACGACGCCCTGCTAATTTTTCTGTTTTTAGTAGAGACAGGGTCTCGCTCTTGCTCAGGCTGGTCTTGAACTCCTGACCTCAAGCCTCCCAGAGTGCTGAGATTACAAGTGTGAGCCACTGGCCTGGCCAGTATTCTGTATTTTTAAAGGGAAAGGCATCTGAAGTAGTTTGTGGAACCCTCTTTTTGGTTTATTTTAAAAAACACCGGGTGGTCACAGCACTGACCGTTCTCATGTAACCTGCTGTCTTTGCAGGTCCCACTTGCCAACTTTCTCCCGCTGATCCTCAGGGCTGCGGAAGGAAACTACTCACTCTCCATAATCCGGGTCTTGGAGATAAATGTAGGAAATACGCAAAAATGAGCAGAGGAAGGAACAACCCAGTCTGTCCTTAAGTCATGTTTTTCTTCCTGTGTTTCTACTCCTGTGTCTTGGTCCATGCAGGCTGCTCACAGTTCTGGAGGCTGGGAAGTCCAACATCAAAGCACGGGCAGTTCCGTGTCTGGGGAGGGCTCGCTTCCTGGTTCACAGGTGGCTGCCTCCTCTCTGCGTCCCCACATGGCCCCAGGGGTGAACGAGCTCTCTGGAGTCCCCTGTGTTAGGACACTCATCCCATGTGTGGAGGCTCCACTCTCAGGACCTAATTGCTTTCCCAAAGCCTCACCTTCTATTACTGTCACCTTGGGGGTAAGGTTTTCAACATATAAATTGTTTTTTAAGGATATCTTCAGTCAACATATAAATTTTGCTGAGTACAGGAAGGAATGAAGACAGCTGAAAGCTGAAGATTTGTCCAGGCCTTACTCCAGGGTGAAATGCTTTTAGCAGGTGGCTTTTAAAAGTTGCTGTCATCTTGTCAAGGAACAAAAGCGCTTAAATTATTTCCATTTCGGTTCCATTTGTTTCTTCCCACACCCAGCACATCGGGGTAAGACCGCGTCACCCACTCCGTGTTGGCAGTGCCGCGTTAGTGCTGGAGACCGGCCGTCCACCGCTGCAGGATTCATCCGTCTTTATCCTGTTTAAATAGACACAGCGAAGGCGTCCCTGGAGGGCATCCTGGTGGTTAAAACCAGTGCAGACGACAGCCTGAAGAGTAGCCCAGCTGGGGCCCAGGCGGCTGGGCTGGCTTCCAGGAGCTGAGAGGTCCATATTCCTAGGGAATGGTTCTGACTTGTAGCAGGTTTTTGTTTTTTTTTTAATTT
>NW_012148285.1:14979197-14982068 GCF_000956105.1 Propithecus coquereli | reverse complement strand
GGTATGATAATGATGATAATAAACCGAGGGGAACTTAGCAAGGCCTGTTTGTTCAGATTCTTCTTGGTGTTCCCATGTGACATTCCTTCCCTTTAGGTGTAGGGCAGGATATAGGCAGAGATAGGGAGAACTGGAATGGTGTTCCCATTTTTTTAAATGCCAAGGTGCCATATTTTAGGGTAGCATGTCCTACACCCATAATGCCCCTTCCCCGAGTCCTTGGCCACCACTGCTTTTTAACTCTCTGAATTTACCTATTCAGGATGCTATATGTAAAGGGAACTCATATACTGTGGGACCTTTTGTGTCTGGCTTCTTTCACTTAGCATGTTTTCAGGGTTCATCTATGCTGTAGCATGCACCAATCCTTTGTTCCTTTTATGGCTAAATTATATTGCATTTATGGATGTTCCACATCGTGTTTATCCACTCATTAGTTGATGGACATTTAAGTGGTGTCTACCTTTTGGCTACTGTGAATAATGCTGGGATGAACTTTTATGGACAAGTATTTGAGCATTTGTTTTTAATTCTTTCAGGTATGTACCTCGAGTGGAATTACTGGACCATAGAGCAATTCTGTGTTTGACTTCTTTGAGGAAGATACAGGGATTTTTGACTTCCAAATTCTCTGGCAATTTTCCCCTGCTCTGACTCTTTTCTTCATCCTGTCTTCCCTGGAAGTTTATACTTTTTAGTAGGTAGAGAGAGAGTTTTGAAAGCTGGTACATTGTGATCATTAAATGCATGAATTCTTAACTAGGGGGTCAGGCTGCTTGGGTTCAAAGTCCACTTTTCCCACCTACCAACTGGTGGATTGTAGGCAAGTTGTGTAGCCTCTCTGGGCCCTCATTTACTCTTCCGTATTGAGAATGATAATTTCCATTTCACAGGGTTGTGTTGAGGAGTGTGACCAGGCATGTATACATACTGCTTGTATGCAGCATGTAGTAAATACATACAAATATGTTAGCAATGACAGTTACTGTAAATAGTTGTATTAGTTTGCTTGCACTGCCCTAACAAAATACCATAGATGGGGTGGCTTAAGCAATAGAAATTTATTTCTCACAGCTCTGGAGGCTGAGAAGCCTAGGATTAAGGTGCTGGTGAAGTAGGTTTCACGTTGAGCCCTTTTTTTTGGCTTGGAGAAGGCTGCCGTCCTGCTGTGTGTTCACATGACCTCTTCTTTGTGCACATGTGGAGGGAGGAGGGGGAGAGAGAGAGAGTGAATGCCCTGGTGTCTCTTCTTATAAGGGCACTAATCCTATCACATCAAGGCCTCACCGTTACGACCTCATTTAACCTTACTTTGCTCCTCCTTATGCACCCTATCTTCGAATACAGTCACATTGGGGGTTAGAGCTTCAACATATGAATTTGAGGGTGGGGAGAACAGAGTTCAGTCCATATATATCATCTTTTTATTTGGGACTGGAAGTTGCGTTTTAGCATCATGATGTCTTAGGGCTGGAAGGAAATTTGGAGTCCATCTAGTCCAGGGATTCTCAACCTCAGCATTATTGACATTGATGTTTTGGGCTAGATAATACTTTATTGTGGGGGTGCATGCATTGTAGGATGTTTTGCAGCATCCCTGGCCTCTACCTACTAGATGCCAGTAGCACATCCCCACTCCTTGCCCAGGTGTGACTACGAAAAATGTCTCCAGACATTTCCAAATGTCCCCCAGAGAGGCAAAATTGCTGGAGTTGAGAACAGTTGATCAAGGCTAATACCCTTTTTGGATCCAGATACTCTAGTTTTATGATGCAGATACTCTTGTCCAAGGAATGTTCCTATCCCATCTCTTCATCTTGGTCCCTAGGTTCCTGCTCTCTTTTTTTGCAGATGTCTTACAGTTTTCTGTTCACGTACACCCTGTGCCTAAATACAGTGCCCCAGTTTTATTGCACTGGCAATAAAAGCTGTGTCGGATGTGCTTGAGATGAAGCCAAGGGAAACAGGATCATGAGCTTCCCAAAGCATTAAAGAAACCTCCCCCATGCAAAATGGATTTCATTTTCCTCAAGGCATTCCTGTCCTGGAAAGATTCCTACTCACTACCAACTGAAGTGAATGAGAAAGTGTCACTTTCACTTGTAACAACAAAAAGGCTTCAGGTGGTTGACTAGAAATACCCTCCAAAGAACAACCCCTCCCCTCTGCTACCAAAATGAGGAGGGGTTTGTGTCAGCACAGAGAACATTGACTGTACGGTTTTCCTGGCACATTATCTGTTTCCGGGGACCGATGCTTTCCTCTTTATTATCACCTCACAGTGCACACAGAAAATAATGAAAGGGACCAGCAGAGTAAAGCAGACCAGGTGACAAATGACATTTCAATTTTCTGAAAACTGAAATTAGCACTTCTTTTGATGGGGCTGAGGAGAAAAAAGAATGCGTAGTTCTGCCTTGAATGTTCTTAGATGAATTTCTTAGTGCATAGGTGTACTAAGAAATCAGGTGTTCCTGATGACGCGGGTGTCTCTTACTGCCCCAAGGAGGACACTGTGTACAGTCTGTGTTCCTGTTCAATTGCATCTCTTGCGTCTCTAGGGCATAGAGTGGAAATTGTTATTGCTGGGGATAGTCTAGTCCTGTGCGATTCCCAACTCTGCACATGAGAATCCCCCAAGTAGCTTTTCATATAATCAGCCCAGTCCTCCCCCTCCCTTTTAAATGGATTGGAAACCCCTAACCCAGAGGGAAGATGATTTTCTCAAGTGCTAGGCAATAGCAGAAATAGGACTCGACCCCATTTATCCTATACATTTAAAAGGAGCTAAGTAAAAAAAAAAAAAAAGGATTCCCTTCCTAATAAAGGACTTTCTCTACCTGACCTTGATGGCCAACACCTGAAATTTCT
>NW_012148285.1:14971090-14977932 GCF_000956105.1 Propithecus coquereli | reverse complement strand
TTTTTGCCCTTCCCCTTCTCCCCTTGCCCCCACCACCTTTTATTTTCCGCTTTACTCACTCTCCTGAAGAGGAAGCAGTGAGAATTCAGGTTCTTAATTAACCATAGTTTTCAAGCACAGAGAAAACGACTTGCTATTCCTCGTTCTCAGGCGTTACAGTTCAGAAAATGAACCTTTCGAGCAGCAACCGATTTCCAGTGAAACCTGGTCCAGCGAATGGCTGTGCTTGAAAACACGAACTCTATTAATATTACAGAAGGGTGCTGAAAAATGACTGAAAATTCGGTCCATTAATTATCCAGATGTTCATCTCTTGATGCCAAATGTCTGATATTTTATTGACTTTTGAAAGTATCAACCAGATGTTTGGCTCAATTCAAACTGATTCATCCAGCACTTTGCTGGTGAGCAATTTAGCTGCTCTGTGAACTGCAAATATCCAATACGTATATAGATTTTAAGCTCAGGGTCATTGCCACATTATCCTGTGGCTGATAACTACTAACCTGCCTGGTTAATAGATCTTCCTTTCAAAGAAGAGGCCGACACGGATGGGTACACAGTAGGTTCAATACATATTTGCTGAATTGCATCTAGGTATTTGATTCCTAAGCAACGGAGGAATGTTGCTTCACTTCCTAGGGAGGTAGGCATGTTGGACAAGCAGTTAACGAGCTTCTAAGAATGTCCTTGAAAGAGAAATCACTTTGGCCCCCGTGGGATTGGAATCAGGCAGCTAGATTTACAGTATTTACTCGGCTGCCATTTCTATTGTCTAAAAATAAAGCAAAGCAGCTTGGAGTTGGCTAGTGAGTCTAAACCCTTTGGTGTTCAATTACTTAGTAGCTTGGCATACGATGCTCAGTGTGTAAAGATCTGGTGACTCCACAAAGGAGCATATCAGAGGCAGGATTTAAAGATAGAAATCCCATGTAGCAATTTGCCTTTTTGCAGTATTTATAAAATCAGCCATCTGGATGCTCATTGTCCAAATAAAATGATCTCTCTTACGATTGTGGGCTTTTTCTCAAAGGCAGCGTTTTCTAAACTATGTTCCGAGGAATAGCAGCTGTTAATAGGTTTTCTAAGAAAAAGAGGCGGGATTGTGGTCAATATGGTCGGAAATTGTTGGGTGAAATTTAGTGACGTAGGTTTCTTGGCTGTAGGAATCTTCAATAGGCTAAAGCATATTGTGACTCTCCGAGGGCGTGTGAATCCTGCCTGGAATGTGCTTCTTGCCCTCTGTTCTGCTGTTGACCAGTGTTTGTTTGTTTGGTTTAACTATTTATTTATTTATTTAGAGACAGGTCTTCCTGTACTGCCCAGGCTGGTCTCAAAATTCTGGCCTCAAGCAATCCTCCCACCTTGGCCTCCCAAAGTGCTGGGACTACAGGTGTGAGCCACCCCACCCTGCCTGCTTTATTTCTAATCTCTTTCTAGTGCTTAGACCAGGGGTCGGCAAACGTTTTCTGTACAGGGCTAGATACTAAATGTTTTGGCTTGTGCAGGCGATACAGTCTCTGTTGCAACCACTGAGCTGTACCACTGTACCCCAAAGCTGTACGCTAAAGCCGTGCCCCTAAAGCTACCATAGACAGATACCTAAATGAATGGCTGTGGCTGTGTTTTATATAAACTTTATTTACGAACACTGAAATTTGAATTTCAAATCATTTTCTGTGTCATGAAATATTATTTTTCCTTTGAATTTTTTCCCCCAACCATTTAAAAATGTAGAGATCATTCTTAGCTCAAGGGCCACAAAAAACTGTCACTGGGTTGGGTTTGGCCTGAAGCTTTGCTGACCCCTGGGCTAGACAAATGACAGGCGTGTAAAAGGTGGTCCCATCACAGCTGACTTTTTGATTGCTGTGGGAGGAGAAAGTTTCAGCTGTTTGACCTTGATCTTATGCTTGGCTCTTCCCAAACACGATTCTGTGGCTTTTTGCTCACAGAGCTTGTCCTGCAGCTGGAGAGAGTGCATTGCCCAGGAGAAAAATTTTGTATGGTTCGGTGTTCTGTTTATGTTTGGGGGTTTTCGCACACAAGAGATAGGATTATTTGCAAGCAACAGAAATTAACTTTATATAACTAAGAGGTTTTCCGAGTGTGGAGGCAACCCATTGATGAGACTTAAAATCAGTTTATGGGGTTGCGACTAACATTAAAAAAAAAAATAGAATAGTCTGGGCGCGGTGGCTCACGCCTGTAATCCTAGCACTCTGGGAGGCCGAGGCGGGTGGATTGTTTGAGCTCAGGAGTTTGAGACCAGCCTGAGCAAGAGTAAGACCCCGTCTCTACGAAAATAGAAAGAAATTAGCCAAATAACTAAAAATAGAAAAAATTAGCTGGGCACAGTGGCACGTGCCTGTAGTCCCAGCTACCTGGGAGGCTGAGGCAGGAGGATCGCTTGAGCCCAGGAGTTTGAGGTTGCTGTGAGCTAGGATGACGCCATGGCACTCTAGCCCGGGCAACACAGTGAGACTCTGTCTCAAAAAAAAAAAAAAAAAAGGAATAGAAGAAAATGGAAATATGCATGTACGCTACTAAGATAAGCATCATTTTGTGCATTTTTGTTTTACTTAATGTCTATGTGTGTATGTAAATACGGGGTCCTTCTGTGTATTTATTATTGTGGATCACGGTAAGTGAACTTATTTAAATATGTTTGCAAAGCACAGAAACTTGAGAAAAAGAAATGTATTGGGAGCATCTGGAATCCTTCCAGAGTCAAAGAAAAAGCTTGATGGCCAGAGCTTAGAAAGAAGAGGGACTGTGGCAACTTCAAAGTTCCAGGTGGCAAAAAATTTAGGGCATGGTCATTAGGCCGAGGCAATCCCATTGTTGTGCGTCTCAGAGACACTATGCTCAAGATCCAAATACCCGGGAGAGAACAGAGAGAAAATCTCTGCGTTAACCAGAGTTCATTGCTGTTGCTTGCAAATCTTCCTGTCTTCTGTGAGTGAAAACTCCCAAATAAGCACTTGTAAGAGAAATGCTGAACCACACGAACCTTCCCTCTTTGTCTTAGTGCCTGTCAGCTTTGCAATTACCGCTCTAAGGCAGTGGAACCTCCCCAGGAACAGCACAAGCTCTGCTAGCAAAAGGTGCCTGAATAGTAGTCGGGATGAGCCACCCTAAGGTCAAAACACAGCCAGAACTTAGCCTGTGCATATCGGTCCAGCTAGGATCAGGACCCCACCCTTGGCTAGGAAGTGTGGGCGTCTTGATGTCAGTCCCCCAAGAAAGCATCCCATGGGTGAGTTGTATTCTTGTGTGGAAAGCCAATGGAGGAGCTGTGAGGAGAGAAAGGACAGTGATGGTTGCAGAGCAAAACCCACAGGTTACCACTAAGGAGTGAAATCATTTTTCCCTGTCTAATAAAAATAACTCTTGTTTCGATTCTGATAATAAAAGAGAGTTAATGCTCATAATTTTTTAATTAAAAATACCGAAAGTTATAAAAGAGTGCAAATGTCATTTAAAAGAATGCTGCCAACCTCAGTAACTGCTAAGAACATTCTTTTAGGTGTCCCTCTGTCTCCCTTACTTCCTCTCCTCCTCCGCCTGTGGATCGTGCTTGTCAAAAAGAGACAAAGCGCAGCTGGGAATCTGGTCTCTTTTCTCGAGCATCTCTGCTCTCTTGGGGGCACCTCCCTCCCTGGGGATATTAGAGGGAGTTCTTTTCCTTCTAGAGTATGAATGGAGGGAGACTTCAGGCAGAACTGTACGTGGCTCAGCCCCCGGGGAGAAGTGGAAGCTTAAGAGAAATAATGCTCGACAGATTAGATGTAACTTCTGTAATTTGGAGCTACAGTAATGAGAATAGGCTGTAACAGAAAGTCTGATCTGATTCAGCCAACACACGTTTTGATTCCTTTTGTGCAGATGGCTCTGCTAGGTGCTGAAGAAACCAAGATGCATAAGGCAAAGTTGCTTCCTTTAAGGAGCTTCCTGTCTGGTTGGGGAGAGAATTGCAAAGAGATTATAGCACAGACCAGCCCTTGTCCAATGCATGAGCCAAGTGCTGTGGGAACACAAAGGAAAAAGCAATTAAAACACAATTATCAATTAATTTAGCCTATTCTCTGGCACAAGTAAGAGGGCGTCCTGTCTGCCTTCCACTCCAGCCCCACTGGGGTCCTCTTCCACTTGCTCGTTCTGCTTTTGGTTCCTAGGATGGGGCACCTGCTCTTCTGGGTGCTTTTGCTTGAATTCTCTCCTTCCTCCCTGGTGAACTGACACTTTTAGGTCTCAAATATCAATGCCGCCCTTTCCCTGGCCTCTTCCTCGGGCTCCACACGCCTCTCTCTTAGCTTGTTGTTTTCTTTGCTCTCACCCGACTCCTCACAATTTATAACATATTTACTGCCTGTCTTGCTGGGTAGGGATCACGCCTACTTTGTTTGCCCAGCACTCGCTATGCTCTGTTAATACCTGCTGAACGAATGAAAAACAAATGACTGTTAGATGAGAGAATACGCTCTGATGAGAAAAGGGAGTTGAGGCTGGTTGTGCCAGTTAAGACAGGGTGGGCTCTGGTGACTTAACAAAGAGGGACGCTAAAAGCCGGATTGGGTCTCGGAACAGAAAAACGATGTGAGTGGAAACACGGGTGACTTCGCATCAGGTCTGTGGGTTACCGAAGGGTGACGTATCCATGCTCCGTTCTTAGTTTGGACAACATGCCGTCGTTCCGTATGATGTGAATATGAGAGCCAGACAAGCGAAGGGCATGCGGGAGCTCTCTGTACTGTCATTGCCACTGTGCTGTAAATCTAAAATTATTCCAAAATAAAAATCCTTATTTTTGAAAGGGAGGGAGATGAGAAGAGACAAAGAATTCGGCCAGTGCGTTTGGGCAATGCGAAACTCTCTCATGGAAAGTGTGAATATTGACGTCTTTTTCAGATTTTTGTTCAGATCTCCTTTCAGAATGCTGTTACCATTTGTGACTTTCTTTTTTTGAGTTTTGTGATATCCAATCCAGAAAGGCTTTTCCGTGGATGGTAGACCCAGTCACATTTGGTAGGTCTGTGTAAGAGCCCAGAAACTACAGGTACCACATTGAGCTCTCTCTCCCTACCCAGACAGTCAAATATGAGCCATCTCTCACTTTAAAGGCTGGAAATGAACACACACAACAAAGTTAATCACATTCAAAAACGAAAAGAAAAATACTAAAAATCTTTCCCCCTGTATACCAAGTTCTATTATATGATTAAACTGGAGCATATTTTGTATTTTTCAAGAAATATCAGGTCACAATTTAAAAAGAAAATTCTTAAAGCCTGACTTGATGTTGATTGAATAATGACAGACTCTGTTTTTCCAAAATCTCAAGGCATCTCAATTCGGTCTAGGGCTCTTACTAAGGATCTACTGAATGTATGGCACTGCTCAAGCGACAGCGGAGGCATTCTAAAATAAACGAAACCCTGCCTCGGCGATCAAAGAATTCCAGTTTCAAAGGAGAGGATCTCTTGTGATCTCAAGAGTATTTTCAAAGTCTCCCCGCAAAAAAGAGCTTGCAAAATTAATTCCCATTCCTTTACTTTAAATAGTAAATGCATGTATTAATAGTATATAATATGTTGAAGCATAATTTGCAAAATTAAGTTACGCTGAAATCAGACCACAGTATCAGAACTTATGACTCATTCTGCTAATACCTGATTTTTTTCCTTTTGTTTTATAACTTGTAATCATTATAAGCTGAGCCATGGCCTACGATTAAATCTTAGCTGCTCGGTGCAAAACAGTGAAGCCTGAACACACTAACAGGCTCTTCTCAAACCAGCTGTTGGGAAGGACCAAGAAAAACTGCCAAGTTTCCAGCCCTACCTATCTTCCACCGGGTTAGAGTTTCTCTCCCTTGGCTCATACTAAAGTCACCTGTGCCTGGATACCACCAAAAACCAATTAGAGAGTCTGATCCCTGGGGATATGCATTAGGCTTATGATTGTAAATGACTTCATGTTAAGCTACAAAATCAAGATTGTTACTCGTTTACACTGTGAACATGCTGAAAGACTGAGCAGGAAAAACGGAGCTCGACTCTCAGAACATTCCATCTGAAGGACCCCCTTTGAACATAGCAACTGTTCAGTTGGTGGAATTTGGTTATACAAGTAATGAGTATTTCGTGAGAAATCCTCTCGTTGGCTCTGTAGCATTAACAATCTCTTGCAACAAAGAGAGCTGAAACGATTAGGGGAAGAGTAGAAAATGTCATCTGAAAAAAATGCCAACAATGGTCACTACTAGCTCGTTCAGCCATCCTGGTTTGCCTGGGACTGTCCTCATTTCAGTACTGAAAAGTCCACATCCCAGGAAACGGTCAGTCCTGGGCAAACAGGGGTAGCTTGTCACTCTGCCACTACCCTGCTTTATGGAGATTGCAAGGGTTGAGAAGGCATTTGCTGCCCAGTGCTCAGCAACAGAGGTGGTCTCCCCTTCTTCTCCAGGGCATTAAAAGCCGGGTACTATGATACTGAAGAGTGACTGCTACAGGAACATGACACGGAAGAGAAAAACACCTGTATAGCATGAGCTGGTGTATTGGATGCATGATAACCAAGTGAGCAAAGCAGTATTTGTTTGTTTGTGTTTGCTTAGGGTTCTTTAGTGTTAATGTTAACTATATATTAAGATGGGAAACAGCTTTATTTTAAGGAATGCACCTTTAATATAATATTCACTAGCAAGGTGTTTAACCTGTACAATGAAGCCAGGAACTCTGGCCTGATTTTCCCACTGTGTTCTCTGAAAGGGCCATATTTAATGTCTGACTAGTCTTTATTTATTTATTTATTTATTTTTGAGACAGGGTTTCACTCTG
>NW_012148285.1:14965142-14969715 GCF_000956105.1 Propithecus coquereli | reverse complement strand
CTCTTGTCTCCAGTTGTATCTTGTCTCACGGATCTTTCAAAATGAGTGAGAGTTGTTTTGTACGATGCAAATATGACCATCAGGAGTTCACAGTCGCCTTCAGAATGAAGCTAAAACTTCTAGCTGATCATGTAGCAGCCTACATTTCCAGCTTCCTCTCCCTTCGCGTGTCCAGCCAGGACCTTGGACCCAGCTGCCTTCACCTCCTTGCTTTGCCTTTGATGCTCACGGTTCGTTATGCCTCCGGGTGTTGGTTCAGGTTGTTCCTTCCTCCTGGAACAACTGGTCCCCAATTCTCTGACCAGTGAACTCCTACTCATTCTTTAATAAAAAGCTTAGGCTTCTTGCCTTCTTACAAACATTTCCTGATCTCTGTGGGTTGAGCTGATGATGCCTCTTCTTTGACTCTTGTGGACATAACATACTATCCCTCTGGTACATCCTCTGTAATGTGTCACTAATCACACTGTGTTATAATGGCTGACTTCCTTGTCTGGTCACTGCCCTCTTTCGAGGGCAGAAACTGTGACCTGTTCGTCTTCGAATCCCCAGTGTCTACCATAGTGTCTGACACATGTAGATGTTTGCTAAATCTTGGTGGAATAAAACAATTGATCTGTAAAATAGGTGATTGGACACAGTAATACAAAATTCTAGGATTTTATGATAATTAAAGTTGAAGGGAACCCCAGACAACCACTAAGGAAACAACTCAAGATAATATAGTAAAAAACACAAACAAAGGAATTAAAATGGTACACTAGAAAACATCTATTTAACATAAAAGAAGGCAATAAAGGAGGAACAGAGGAACAAAAAAGACACGAGACATACAGAAAACAAACAGCAAAATGGCAGGTGGAAATCCAACCACATCAATAATGACATAAATGCAAATGGTTAAACACTCAAATCAACAGGCAAAGATTGTGAGACTGGATTTTAAAAAAAAAAAAACAGGATCCAGCTGCATGCTGTCTGTAACAGACACACTTCACATTCAAAGACACAAATAGGTGGAAAAGAAAAAGATTGAAAAATATATATGATGCAAACATAAGAGGGCAGGAGTGGCTATACCAGTATCAGACAAAAGACCTTAAGACAAAAAATGTGAGTAGAGACAAAGAGGGACATTTTATAGTGATGAAAACATCAATTCATCAGGAAGATACAAAAATTAAAAACATATATGTGCCTACCAACAAGAGTAGAAGAGAACTGTAGGATGAGTTATACGTATTTTCAGAACCATCCCTTGGAACCTCTCCAGGTTCTTTATCTGGCGACCTCTTCACTCCTCTAAGGTGTCATGTCCAAGTGCACCCTAGTGGCAGCCTTGATGCGGAACAGAAATCACAGCAGCACCCACAGAAAACAGCCTGAGGGAAAAGGCATTGTCTTTTCTAGATGTAGGGGAGATGTTTAAGAGCTCGTTTTAAACATCGGACCTTCTAGTCTTCAGAATTTTGTCTGCCCAGAGTCCGTTTCTTCTCTTCTCAAGTCTCCTTTCTTTTAATTGGTCTTCCTCTTGCCACACCTCATTTCTGAGAAATTCTGGTCTTGATGCCAGAAATCTTACGTTTTCCTCATGGATTTAACATGATTTTTTTGCACTTGTGCCAGTTCTACTCTTGGATGGGAAGTACCATTTTCTGGTGTGACGGGAAGCCCTGATTATTGATTTAAAATCCTCCTACCCTTCTTCAGCTTCTTAGGAAGTTGACTCACAAAACAGGAGCTCTGTAAGTGGGTTAAGAATACTGAGTGGGATGATGGGAGGATTCAAATAGGAGAAGTCCAGTGAGGACTAATGACCCCATCTAAGAAAGAGTCTCCAAACTAAAGGTGTAGGGGTGGGGTGGGTAGGTGGGGATTCTGGAGCCACCGTGGCCAGAGAGGGGTGCGAGGAGAAATAGAAGATTCAGGGGAGAGAGCAGTAAGGGGATGTAAATGGAAGAGATGCACATTTCAGGGGGGACATTTAGAAATTTTGCTCTGGGATGAGCAAAATAACCCTCTCCCTCATCTCTCAATAAAAGCTTCAGTAAAAAATAAGACATCACTCACTATTGGAGCAGGGTTTGTTGTTTTTTTAATTTTGGTTTTGTTGGTTTTTAATGTGATGATGTGCCAAGACCAGCCTGAAGGTGGCCAAGAGTAAAAGCAGAGGCTGTTACTGGTGGGCTACGTGGAGACTAGGAGTGGGCTTCACATCTCAAATATCAGCAAATGTTGGCTGAACATGCACCCCCTCTGCCTAGTGACGGAGTTTCCAAAATGGATGAGACATCAGTGCCTATCCTCAAGGAATTTATGGGCTGGTGAGGGAGACGGACACATTAACAGATAATTATATAATATGCTAAGTGCTTCATTACAGGGAAGATCTGCATGCATTGGGAGCTGCGAGGCTTCTGACTGACCCTGGGGACCCCAGGAAGGCATTCAGACAGGAATGACACCTGGCTCAGTTCTCAGGTGAAGAAAGACATGAGCAAAGTCACGGAAGTACGAAGCAGAGTGGTGCTTCCTGGGATCTAAAGCAGTTCTGGTTGGGTGTGGTGGCTCACGCCTGTAATCCTAGCACTTTGGGAGGCTGAGGCGGGAGGATCACTGGAGGTCAGGAGTTCGAGACCAGCCTGAGCAGAGCGAGACCCTGTCTCTATGAAAAGTTAGCCGGGCGTGGTGGCATGTGCCTGTAGTCCCAGCTGCTCAGGAGGGTAAGGCAGGAGGATCAGTTGAGCCCAGGGGTTTGAGGTTGCAGTGAGCTGTGATGATACCACAGCACTCTAGCCCAGGTGACAGAGAGAGACCCTGTCTCAAAACAACAACAACAACAACAACAACAAAAACCAAACTAAAAGCAATTCATTATCAACAGAACATGCCCTGCATGGGTTCCTGTCTTACCTACCCTTCCTTCCTTTCTCTCTTCTTCCCTCCTTCCTTTCCACGCTTGTCTGTTCATTCCATGCCGTCTGTGCCCAAAGCCCAATGCTAGGAGCCAGGAACAAAATGAGGGAAAAAAAACCAACGTAGCCATTGTCCTCATGGAATTGATCACACAAATAAAAATATAATTTCAACATGTGGTAAGTGCTCCAAAGGAAAAGTCCAAGTAGGGTGACTAGTTAAAATACAGGATACCCAGTTAATTTGGAATGTCAGATAAACAACGCATACAACTTTTTTCAGTACAAGTATATCCCATGCGGTGTTGGGGACATGCCTATCCTAAAAACATTTTGTTACTTCTGTGAAATTCAAAGTTAACTGGGAGTCTTGTATTTTTATTCACCGAACCTGGCAACCTTAAGTCCAGGATGCCGTGAGATTACGTGACTAGAAGAGCTGTGTGCATCTGGGGGGCAGCGAGGAGGGTGTTGGAGAAGGTCTGAGATCTGCAGACCACGAGGCGGCACCTGCCAGAGGAGAGTGACCTTGGAGGAGGAAACGGCATGAGTACACCCAGAAAGCAGCCCAGACGGAGCAATTTGAGAGTCCGAGAGGAGCCTCCGGGGGCTCGAGCACAGAGATCACTAGGGTTATGGAGAGAGGAGGGGCAGTTGCAAGGCGAATAAATATATCTCATGTTTAAGGAGGGATGCGGTACAAGCAAATGTCAGGTATGGTGACTCAGGTTCTTGCATCTGAAAGATGAGTCAGTGGAGACATGCACTGGACTCAGCCCCTCTGCTTCCAGATGTCAAGGAATTGTGACTCAGTGGGCAGTACAAGGCTGGCACTAGATCCTTCGACTCGGCAGAGTCATCCCCCAGATGAATCTGACTTTGCCTGTAAACCACAGAGAGTTTTAAAACCTGGAAAGGGTTCTGGGAGGCCAGTTCATTTCAGCTTAAATGTAAAGTGCAGCATGAGTGATTTGTTAGAGAGAAACTGACGGGAGAAAGCTTTTAGTAAACCGTGCAGGCTTCGTTTGCCACCCGACGGGAAGCTCTGGGTGGGCAGGAGGAGTGAGCGAGCATCCTGTATATGGTCAGCTGCTGAAATCCAAGGGTGGCTGGCGAGTCGGACCAAAACCCTGATCACCTGGAGCAGCGGTTCTCACCCAGCGGAGATGCCCCCAACCCCGGTGACATTTGGCAACGTTGAGCAGTATTCTTAATTGTCACAACTGGGGTGAGGGAGGTGCTACTGGCGTCTAGTGGGTGGAGGCCGCAGAGTGCACGGGGCAGCCCTCCTCCTTTCCAACAAAGATTTATCTGGGCTCACAGTGTCAATAGTGCCGGCGGTGAGAAATCCTGGCATGCGGGCAATGACGTGAGGAGGAGGGGAGATGTCATTCTGAATCCAATGACAGGAATGAGGTCCCCTGCTTCCATTGGTAGTATGGACAGTAGGGCCTTTGAAATACCCTTTAAGGCATCCTTTGGGTCACTGTTACAGTAGAAGTGTGGCCAGGTCCTAACATGAAGGGGGGGTGAGTTTGGAAGCCTGGCAGGAGGATGTGCGAGGAGGAGAGGCAGGGGGTGGGAGATGCATAAAAATATGCCCCTCCTTTAACCACCTTCCCTGCCTCATGGTTTGACCCACTGAGGTCTTATTCACC
>NW_012148285.1:14962163-14963382 GCF_000956105.1 Propithecus coquereli | reverse complement strand
TAAGCATTCTTTCTATTTGGTTCCTGATCTTTTGTATATTCATGTATTGTAAATTTCAGTCTGTGGCTTGTCTTTTTTTTTAAAAAAAGTTTTATTTTGAGATTATTATAGTTTGCGTGTAGTTGGAAGAAATAACACACAGATCTCCACTTACCTTTCACCCACTTCCCCCAATGGTGACATTTTGCACAGGAAATTGCCATCAATACAATCCATTGACCTTATTCAGATTTCACGAGATTTATGTATATTTAGTTCTATACGATGTCATCATGTGTTTCAATTTGTGTGACCAGCAGCACAGTCAACATACAGAACAATTCCATGACAAGGGTCCCTCCTGCTGCTCTTGTACAGCCATTTACCTTCCCCCACACAACCCCTGGCAACTACTGATTAGTACTCCGTTTCCACAATCTTGTCGTTTCAGGAATGTTAAATAAATGGAATTACACAGTATATAACCTGGTTGAGATTGACTTTTTTCATTCACCATAATTCTCTCGAGATCCCTCCAAGTTGCCGTGGATATCAGTAGTTGGTTCCTTTTTATTACTGAGTAGAATTTTGTGGTGTGGATGGATCACAATTTGTGTCCTCTGTATCATTGCCAGTTTGAGGCTATTACGAATTATGCTGCTACGAATAATCATGTACAAATTTTAATGTGGACATAAGTTTTTATTTTTGTGCGATGAACGCTCAGGAGTGCAATTGCTGAGTCACATGGAAGCACATATTTAGCTTTATTAGAAATTGTAAAAATATTTTCTAGAGTATCTGTGCTGTTTTACGTTCTCACTAACAATGCATGAGTGATCCAGTTTCTTCCTGTCCTCACCAGCATTTGGTATTAGTGCTATTTTTTATTTTAGCCATTCTGACAGGTGTGCAGTGATACCTCATTATGGTTTTAATTTGCATTTTCTCTATGGCTAATGCTGTTGAACATCTTTTCCTGGGCTTATTTGAGTGTCCATCTATATATCCTCTTCAGTGAAATGTCTGGTCATGTCTTTTGTCCATTTACTAATCTGATTGTTTTTTTTCTGCTGTTGAGTTTTAAGAGTTACTTATGTATTCTAGATACAGGTCTTTGTTGGATATGTGGTTTGCAAATATTTCCTCCTACTCTGTAGCTTGATTTTTCACTCTCGTCATAGATTCTTTTGTAGAGCAAAAGTTTAATTTTGATGAGGTCTAATTCATCAGTTTTTTT
>NW_012148285.1:14954961-14960983 GCF_000956105.1 Propithecus coquereli | reverse complement strand
CAGATCTAGAATTCACAATTCATAACTCTCTTCTTTTAGTACTTGAAAATGTTGAGTCACTTCCTTCTAGTTGCTATGGTTTTAGAAGAGAAGGCATTTCATTCAAATTCATGTTCCCCTTTAAGTAATATTTTGTTTCTCTCTGGATCCTTTTGAGATTTTTTTTTTTTGGTCAGAAGTTTAATGATATGTCTTAGTATGAATTTCTTTGGATTTATCTTATTTGAGATTTTCTCATCTTCTTGAATCTGTAGGTTGTCTTTCATCAAATTTGGGAAGTTATCAACCATTATTTCTTCAAATACTTTTTCAGCACCATATTCTTTCTCTTCTCCTTCCTGGACTCCGATGATATGAATATTAACTTTCATTATTGTCCTACAAGCCCCTGAGACTCTGTTTATTTGTTTATTTTTTCAATCTATTTTCTCTGTCATTTAGATGGGGTAATTCTATTCACCTGTCCTCAGGCGCACTGACTCTGTACTCTGTCATTCTAGTATTGAGCCCATCTAATGATGTTTTCATTTTTGTTATTGTATTCTTCAGTTTTATCATTTCCATTTGATTCTTTTTTATGATTTTTTTTGTTGAGATTTTCTAATTGTAATTGATTTTGAGGTATCTTTAAAATCTTTGATAATTCCATCGTCTGATTCATCTTGATGTTGGCATCAGTTTGGTTGTCTTTTCTCATTCAAATGGTGATTTTCTTGATCCTTGTTATGAGGAGTGATGATTTTCCATTGTTTCCTGGATATTTTGGATATTATATCATGAGACTGTCTGCATCTTGGTTTTTTTCTTCCTAAGCAGGTAGTCTCCTTGTTGAGATGTAGTGTGAGGGCTGGGTGGGCGTGTAGGTTCCCCTTTGGTTCTGCTGCCATTTTCCTAGCAAGAGTGGGGTACAAACTTAAACTGCCACATTGCTTTGTAGTGGGGGTGATGTTCAGTTCTTGGCTGGGCTCTGCTGCTACCAGGGAATAGGGACATGGAGAGCTGACTCACACCACTTTGTTGCTGCAGGGTGAGGCCAGGAGCTTAGCTCCCCACTGGATCTCCCTGACACCAGTGTTGGGAGACTGAGACGGGAGTGCAGACCAGCCCTGTACAAAGTTAGAGGACAGTCCAAAAGACCACTCTCACTTCTGATACTAGCTGCAAGTTTAAGGGTCCCCCAAACTACTGGTGGGTTTGATGATTTGCTAGAAGGACTCACAGAACTCACTGAAAGCTGTTATACTCACAGATTATTACAGTGACAGAATACAGGTTAAAATCAGCCAAGGGAAGAGGCATAAAGGGCAGAGTCCAGGTAAGTTCCAAACATAGCGCTTATAGTTAGTTATACTCTACCAGTGAAGTAATGGACAGCTTTAATTTCGTGGCAATGATGTGTGACACTATACATGGAGTACCAACCAGGGAAGCTCACCCAAGCCTTGGTGTCACCATTAGATCCTCTGATATTTCTAGGGAAATCAGAGCACCAGCTCCTTCCACTGGGTGGGAGATGGAGGATCAGCTCTCAATTCATTCCCATCTACGCTACCCTAGCAGGGGGATCAGGCAGTTACCACCTGCTTCTGCCATGTGAGTGTTGGAAGATCAGCTTTAATTTCCTGTCAATGATGTATGAAAATATACACGAAGTACTGCCAACCATAGAAGCTCTCCTGGAACTCCATGTCCAGAGTTTTTATTGGGGCTCAGTCGTATAGAACTGGTTGGCTGTTCTCATAGCTGACCTCAGTCTCCAGCTCCTCTGAAGGTTAAGCTGACCCAAAGCCCCCACCCTAAATCACATTGTTTGACTTTCTGCTGTGGCCCAAAGCGCACCAGTCAACAAAGACACTTTTATCAAGCAGGACGGTCCAAGGGCTAAGAGAAGTCCTCCCAGGAGTTGAGGGCAAAGGCAGGTCCACTCTTTGGGCAAGGTTAAATTCCTTCCTACATGCCCTGGTTCACAACATCTCATTCACCCTTATTGCTGCCATGTGGGTGTGGAGGTTCTGCTTCCTGGTGGGCCCTGTTGACACCAGCGTGGTGGAAAATGGAGGCTGACTAGCCGTGACTTGCACCGCTTGTCCAGTCTTGGTGATGCTGGTTGGGATGGAGGCTCAGCTGCTGGCTGGGATCTCCCAGCACCAGGGGTGGGGAGGAAGGGTAAGTAGTGGTGAGTAGCACCAGCTCATGAAGTCTGCTGGAAGGGAGGAGAGAAAAGGAAAGGGGAGGGGAGGTTGAGCACAAGACCCTGCTAACACTACTCTGCCAGGGAAATCAGAGCACCACCTTCTTCCACGGGGTGGGGGATGGAGGATCCCCACTCGTTCCCACCTGCACTACCCCAGCAGGGTAATCAGAGCATCACTGCCTGCTTCTGTCACGTGTAAGTTGGAAGATCGGATCCCCAGCTGACCCCTCTGAAACGACAGGGAGGGGGCTGTAGCTTTTCCATTGGTGTTTGGCTAGTAGGGCAGGTATTGTCAAAAAAGATATTTCTGTTGTTAGGTTACCCTGTTCCTCATCCTTTGGTTCAAAGGGACAGGTTTTTCTTAGAGCTTTTTTGTCTGTGCCAATTGGGGGTTCCAGGTCAGAGGCTTCTCCCATACTTTGTCTGGGACACTAGGACATATGAAAGCCAATACAGAAACCCAGGGGACTCACCCCCATGGGCGCCTCAAGCCCTGTGATTGAGGGGCTGTCTACCTTTTCGCCTTTTGGAGTCGTCCTAAGCTTGTTATGTTGCGTCTGAGATTCTTTTAGTTGTTGGAGAGGACCTGGGAGGAATGGGACTACTCCATCTTGGCTGGAACCAGAAATCTTGTGGCTTGTCTTTTAATTTTGCTTATGGTGTTATTTTGTTTTTCATTTTAATGAGTCAAATGGAGGCTGGGTGCAGTGGCTCACACCTGTAATCCCAACACTTTGGAAGGTTGAGGTGGGAGGATCAGTTGAGGCCAGGAGTTTGAGACCAGCCTGGGCAACATAGTGAGACCCCATCTCTACGGAAAATAGAAAAATTAGCTGGGCGTGGTGGTACACACCTGTAGTCCCAGCTACTTGGGAAGCTGAGGCAGGAGAATTGCCTGAGCCCAGGACTTTGAGGCTGCTGTGAGCTATGATGACATCGCTGCACTCTAGCCTGGATGACATAGAGAGACCCTATCTCAAAAGGTTTTGGGTTTTTGTCTGTTTAAGAAATCCTTCTCTACATTCAGTTGATAAAGACAGATCATACTTTTTCTCTAGTTTTAAAGTGCTTTTTTTTTCATACTTTCACCTTTAGTCTAACTGGAATTTATTTTTATACGTGATAGTGATTTTCAAAGTGTCATCCAAAGACCCTGGGTGCCTGAAACCCTTTCAGGAGGACCATGAGGTCAAACTATTTTCATAATGATGCTATTTTTCTTTTTTATTGTGTTGACATTTCCAATGATGGTGGGCAAAAGCGTTGGTGGTTAACACTGCTGGTACCTCAGCACAAACCAAGGCACGCGCCCAACTCCATTGGTAATCGTACCCTTTACTGCCATGCACCCACAGTTAAACACAAGCCAGTTTCACTTAAGTATGTTCTTGATGAAGCTATGAGAATTAATGAATTTTATTGAATTCTGATCCTGAGTACATGTCTTTGAACTATTGTGGATGATGGAATGGGAAGTACACATAAAGCACTTCTGCTGAAGTCCCAGGGGGAAAGCATTTGTGCATTCGTTAGAACTGAACTAACTGCTTTTTTTTCTTTCTTTCTTTTTTTTTTTTTTTTGCATAGAACACCATCGAAATAAAGACTGAGAAACTATGGGTTTTTTAGCCCTGGATATTTATCAGACAGTTTCTTAAAAATAAATGAAATAAGTCTGTCACTTCAAGGAAAACAACTGACAGTATTTGTTGCCAGTGATAAAACTTGAGCTTTCAATAGACAATTAGAATTTTGGAAAACTGCGTCTGTTACCATGAGCTTGACAGTTTCCCAATACGAGCATTTCCTGATGAGATTGGTGGTAATGTTAATGAATGTGATTTTTGTGATGAAATGTGTCAACATTTGGAAGATCAGCATAACTCAGTGAACCAATGTTTTCTAAATAACTAATACATGATACCTCAAAATCATACTTGGGCAAAAGATCTTTCAAAGAGTAGATAGACTGATGGGTTTTCATGTAACAGTATGAAAAGTTCACAGATATATTATTTCCGATTCCTCATTGCAACTAAACTTTAAGAAACTACTACTTCTAGAGTTTGGATGTCATAGAAAGTAAGAATATTCACAATAATCTGGAAAGGCTATGAAAATACATCTGCCTTTGCTAACCACACATTTCTGAGGGGCTGGAGTTTCTTTATATACTCCAACCAAAACAAGGTATCATAATAGACTGAATGTTGAAGCAGATATGAGAATCCAGCCAAACATTGAAAAGATTTGCAAAAATGTAAAACAATGTCACTCGTGATTTTTTTTGAAAAATGAGTGTTTTTTAAAATAAAAAACTATGTTATCTATGTTACCATGTAATGAATTTATAGCAATTATAAAAAATGAATTAGTTAATGTTTCTAAAATTTCTCAGTTTCAATTTATCATGTAGTTAATATTGATAGATATATTTTTTAAAAAACTCTTTGGGTTCTCCATAATTTTTTTAAAAGTTCAAGAACTGCACGTGGATCTGTACCTAGACTCTCATTTTCCATTATATGTTTTTATTTGTCCATACATATGCCAATTCCACACCATCTTAATTACTATTTCTTGATATTATCTTGATATCTGGGAGAATTGGCATTTTACGACACATCTTCCCGTTCATGACTATAGTATATATTTCCATTTATTTGGATCTCCTTTTCATGTCCTTCAATCAAATTTTATTGTTTTCTCCAAGCTTTCATATATTCTGTTAAATTCATTCCTAAGAACTTTTTATTTGCTATCGTAATGTTTATTAATTGAACATTTAAATTCATTGTTACTGCCATACAGGAATCTATTGATTTTTTTGATCTTATAAGCAGCAACGTTGCTGAACTCTTTTTATTCATTTTAATAGTTTATAGATGCTCTTGAATTTTTTATGTGGATAATCTCATCATCTACAAATTAACACTGTTTTTTTTTTTTTCTGTTTCTTATGCTCCTTCTTTCCCCCATCTTATTGCACTGGCTCAGCCCTCGAGCGTAATGTTCATAGTGGTGACGTTACATGTCATCAAATTCCGTGACATGCTAAGTCAGAATTTCTGATGACGGAGAAAGCCATCTAGCAGAGGGTGAAGGTTGTCTAGCACGGTGGATAAGGTAGTCTGGGACGGTAGTTATGAGCATGGCCTTTGGAGTCAGAAGATCTGAGTTCACGTTGCAGTTCTGCCTTTATCTGACTCTGTGACCTTGGTTATCAATCACCTAACTTCCCACAGCCCTAGTTGCATCTGTAAAATCAGGAATAGGCGGTAACGTACAGTGTTGTTATGAGAATTATATGAAATAAACGGTAGCTTTTTATTTGAGATCCTCTGCCGTAGAGAGAGTCTTTGAACCATCACTGACTTCTCACCTGATAAAATCCACCACTACCCACCTGCATTTTCCTTCAGGTCAGCCATGCAATTATGTATTCCATCTTACGCCGGAGTTCAAGGTAGCAAGTGTGTCTACTCTGTAAATATTAATCCCTCTGTAGAATAATACTGGGATAAAGCAAACTTAAATACAGTCATGCACAGCATAATGATGTTTTGGTTAATGACGAGCTGCATATATGACAGTAGTCTCATCAGATTATGATGGAGGTGAAAAATTCCTATCGCCTAGTGATGCCATCATCGTAATATCATAGTGCCATGCATCACCCATGTGTTTGCACTGATGCTGGTGTACGCAAACCTACTGCACTGCCGGTCATATAAAAGTCTAGGACCTATAATTATGTACAGGACATAATACTTGATAATGATAACAAACAACTATGTTACTGGTTTATGTATTTATTATACTATACTT
>NW_012148285.1:14950076-14954626 GCF_000956105.1 Propithecus coquereli | reverse complement strand
GAAAGAAAATATTTTTGTATTGCTATACAATGGGTTTGTGTTTTAAGCTAGATGTCATTACAAAAGATTCAAAAGTTTAAAACATTTGTAAGCTTATAAAAAGTTACAGTAAGCTAAGGTTTATTATTGAAAAAAAAATTTTAAATAAATTTAGTATAGCCAAGTGTATAGTAACGCCCTAGGCCTTCACATTCACTCACCGCTCACTCACTGACTCACCCACAGCAACTTCCGGTCCTGAAAGCTTCATTCATGGGAAGTGCCCTATACAGGTGTACCATTTCTTATCTTTTATACCATGTTTTCACTGTACTTTTTCTGTGTTTAGATACGTCTGGATACACAAATACTTACCATTGTGTTACAGTTGCCTACAGTACTCATTTAGTACAGTTAACATGGCTGGGCAGGTTTGTAGCCTAGGAGCAATGGGCTATACCATACAGCCTAGGTGTGGAGTAGGCTCTACCATCTAGTTTGTGTAAGTACACCCTGTGATATTCACACAATGATGAAATCACCCAGCAACGCATTTCTCAGAAGGCATCCTTGTTGTTAAGCGGTGCATGACTATACATCCCCCCAAACACTCTCTACAGCTGTTTGTTAAATCTTGCGAAGTCAGCATCGACTTGAAATACTGAACCTGGAAATTTGTTTGGCCTTTTGCAAAGGCACTTTGGCAGTATTAAGTGGTGTTTTAAATAGACCTATCCTTTGACCCAGGAATTCCACTTTTTGGAACCTGTGTTACACAAATATCTATAGGAATACACAAAGATCTATGTAAAACAATTTCATTAGAGCATTGTATCTAGTAGTAAAACATGGGAAACAATTTAAGAGTCCATCAATAGGGAAGTGGCGAAACTATGGTAGAGCCTTCAAGCCAAATACCCTGTAGCTATTGCATAGTACAGAAGATCTAATTTCACCATCATGGAAAGTCTTCAAGACATGTCATTAAATGGAAAAACAAGTTGCAGAATATGTAGAATATGTTCCCATTTCTGTTAAAAAAAATACAAAAACCCTACATGTTTGCATATACAGTATGCATACTTAACTATCACCAGTGGTTGGTTACCTCTGGGAAGAGGAGTGGGCTTGGAAGAGAGGTGTCAAGGGAACTCTTGTCTTTCTTTTTTAAGCATACTTCTCAATCACTTGAATTTTCTAGAATGATAATTAATTCACATATTGCTTGTGTAATTATAAAATATTATCAAGACCCTGAACCAGACCTTCTGTGCAAGATGTTTCTTGCAGGATAGAGTCCATCACCGTTGATATTGGCCAGGGACCTGCTGCTCCAAGCCCGCCCCAAGTTCTTACCTTGAGTAAGAACCAGCCTTGAGAGAAGGGGAAGGGAAAGCCAGGCCCTAATCATGGGGGCCCGCACGGGTATCTATGACGCTCAGGGAACATCTTCTCTGTTTCTCAGGGAAAAAGACAGCTCAGTGTAGGGACTGAATTGTGTGCCTTGGTGTCAGTGCCCCAGACAGGAGCCCATGAGCTGAGCAGAGACACTTTCTTTCCCTGCTGCCTGGGGCTGGGAGTCAGGGAGTGAGAAAACATGCTGGTGGCCCCCAGAACCATCCAGTGTATGGCTTTGAACCCTCTATCGATTTGTTGACAGCCTCTGGAGGAGGTGCCTGGCGCAGGGAGGGCTGAGTGCACTGGGTTAAAGCAAGCAGGTGGTTACCTTCCTCGCAGAGCAGCTCAGAGCTGAGTCACGCCGCTGGGCAGGGGCACCTGTGGAAGCAGCCATGACTCACTGCCCCCTCCAGCTTCACATCTGGAGGAGGAAATCACTGACAAGGGAGCAAAGCGAGGCGACTTCCGGGGGCTGCCATGTGGGATTCGCCCATGTTTAAAAAACAACAAAAAAGGTTGTGTAGGATTTAAAACTAGCATTTATTGCCTGCGTTCCTAGTTACAAAATTAATGCATGTGCGTAATAATCATTGTAGCTACAATGATTGTACTGGGCATTTATCCTATGCCAGGTGCCAGTGCTTGAAGCTTTACATGCATTGTGTCACTTTGCCTTTATGACTATTCAGTGACGGAGGTCCTGGCTATTATATCCATTTTACAGGCGTGGAAACTGAGGATATATATATATATATATGCATATATATCACATAGAAAAAAATTACCCACAATTCTACCGTCCAAAGTTAACCAACATCCTGATGCTTGTTTTTCTAGTAATTTTTTTTGTGTTTTTTCCTGTGTAGCTAATACCTATTTACTTTCCCATATACTGCCTTTTTTGCTTAGCACAAAATTGCAGTCATATTTCCAAACCATCAAGTATTCTTCAATAACTTTGTTTTAACCAGCCCCTATGGCCAAACATTGGAAATTTCCAATATTTTCACTGTTACAAAGGGTGCTGTTGTGAGTATAGATCTTAGTGGGCCAAATTCTGATTATTCTTCTATGAGGAACGTGGAAGAATAAATTCTTCTGAAGGAGGCTTCTGTATTTATAAGCTCTTCCCTCTCCCAGGAGGCACTTGGACAAAGTGGTTGAGAGTTGGACAAACCTAGATTTGATTCTCAGATCTCTGCTAACTTACCAGCTGTGAACTAAGACGAGTCATGTTCCCTTTCTTGGGCCTTGCTTCCCCATCTATGAAACGGAGCTAAAATAATATTTCCTACCTCAAATGGTTGCCCTAAGGATTAATGATGGAATTAATGCTTAGAAAGGGCTTAGCATTTTGTTATGAGGCCTAGAAAGCTTCTCTCCCCCTCCTCCTCCCTCTTGACCACCAAGTCAAGACCCAACACATCCTTCAGGGTCTAGCTCCAATGCCACCCACTCCGTGAAATCTCTGATATCTTCCTGGCTAGAAGTATGGCCTTTTCCTCCTTTTAAAAAAATTGAAGCAAAATTCACATAACATAAAATTCACCATTTTAAAGTGTACCATTTCAGTGGCATTAACTACATGCAACCATCATTTCTAGTTCCCAGACATTTTCATCATCTCACAAGTAAACTTTTTACCCATTAAGCAGAAGTCACTGTACTTCAAAATTTCCCATATCCCATATCCTGCATGACTGGATCTAGGGGCTCAAATGCAATCAGCAGGACTCAATCTTTCCATCTTCTTCGCTTTATTCTGCATCTAACTGTGTTGGCTTAACTCTCAGATGGATGCTTTCCATGTGTCTAAGCATCAGCTCCAAGCTTCTATTATTGGTCAGGTACAATCCCAAACAGGGAAAGACTTTCATTAACAGTCCTGGAACTGACTCTTATGGCACCAACTTGGATAATTGGCCCAGATCTGGACCAATTACTGTGGCGGGGCAGAGGGGAAGAGGTGGCAGTTGAATATTCTGATTGGCCAAGTTCTGGGTCACGCGATCATTCCCCCAAAGGACAATCAGAAAATGAGTGCTGAGTGGGGTAGAAGAACAGATGTCATTCAAAGTATAGGCTTGGGGAGCTGAACTCAGAGGCCAGAGGCCTGATTTTGACCTTGCCATCACTTAGCAAATCTCCTGGCTGGTCAGGCCCTCACACTTTCCATGTGTAAATGGGCTTCTTGCCACTTGTTCAAATCCCAGTTATTACCTGCCCAGGGAAGCCAGTGCTTTCTTTTTCCATCCCACTTGTTTAATTTCTTCAGAGAAGCATTTGGATTGCCTCTGAACCATTTCCACCTTGAGAAATTGGGCTTAGGAAATTATGCAACAGCATTTTATATCCATTCTGATCATTTCAGTAATTGGTTCTGAGACACCACTCATTTCCCCAAGCTCCATCCCAAGTATAAACTACCATTTCCAGCTATTTCTTCGGAGGAAAATAAGGAAGAATATTTGTTTTCTTTCCAGAAAGAAAGGAAGCAGACAAATAACAAGAAAACTAAAGTGAATCCTAAAACCAATTTTTTGGTTCCCAGACTGTCCTATGCACTGTTCTAGGCATAGTCACCTAGTCCCTCTGCCTACAAACCATTTATTCTTGGGAGCCAGCCTAGTTAGTGCACAGCTAAGGAAATAATCCAAAATCCTTCAAATCCATTATTTGTGAGGCCCATGCTGGTCATTCCGAGAATATTAAAACTGGCAGATTGTTTTGCTCTTAATGGGGCTACGTTTGAGGATTATTTTGGCTGTAGGTAACCAAAAGTCATTCAGTTCAGCCAAAAGTGGATATTGTGGAAGGATTCTGGAGTGTCTCACAGAACACGGGGGTGGGAGTCCACTGGAATTCAAGAAGGGACTAGAGCTTGTTGTAGAACAAGAAGATCCCTTCTGCCACCTCCATCTCTTGACTGTGTTTTTCTCTTCATGTCTCCTTTATCCTTTCTCTCAGGGAAGACTGGCTTTCTCTGGTTTTTAGAAGTTGTGGCACACAGCTGCCAGGTTTATATTTTAAGATAGTGATTAAATTGGGGCTGGAATCTTCATCTCAATTCCAAACTCTCAGGGAAGGAGCCTATTGGTCCATCTGGGGTCAGATGTCTTACATCTGGTCCAATCAGATATGGAGAGGGTGTGGGAGTTATGTTGTATGAACAC
>NW_012148285.1:14945382-14948210 GCF_000956105.1 Propithecus coquereli | reverse complement strand
CATATCCAACCCCATGTCCATCTGAACCAGCCCTGGGGGCCGGGAAACGAACACCGTGAGAGGCTCAGGCCCCACCTGGGTGAGGTCAGCCCCACTAAATATGCAAGACCTGGGAATGATGTGTGTGTGTTGGTTCCCCCAAAGGAAACAGGAGTCCTGTTACCAAAGAAAGGTGAATGGATGCCGGAAGGCAAATCAACGAATGTCCGTTGCATGCGGGGACATCACACTGTGACATTTAGAATCTAAATGCCCTGAACAAAATGGCAGGAACAGGAAATGGCTGTTCATAACCCCTGTTCTTGGAGGAATTGCTTGTTTTGCCTTTGGCAAGATTCCCTCTTGCAGGTTCCAGCTTCGCTTAGAGCAGACCTGCCTTGGCAAACCCAGCGCTGTGAAAAGGTTTATTTTCCATCTTCCGGGGCGGGCTCACAGCTCTCGCGTGATTGAAATTTTGTTTTAGGCGAAGCAGTGACTTGAATAGCTAACAGCCCGGGTCAGCTCTCAGCAAAGGCAGTCAGAGCCAAACTTTCTAGCTGGGCCCAAAATAGCTATTTTCTGACATGAGCTCTCCGTGACTCACATTGGAGTTTTCGAGGCTTGGGGGTATTGTTGACATTTACTCTGGTCCTCCCACACCCCAGAGTCTAACTTTTCCACCTTCCCCCAAACATAACTTGGCACCTCCAGTTTATCCCATAGCACACTTCATTCCGACCCTGTTTTTCTTTTACTCTCAGTGTCCCGTTCCAGATCCAGTATCGTTTTCCTCCATCCTCTCCCAAACCAAGACTTCCGCCCTCAGTTACCACTGCCCGCTTCAAGAGGACACAGGGAAGTCTCGGGCACACACCAGGCCTCACTCAGGCCTGGATTGGTGTTTTAGACCCCATTTTATAAACGAAGTGTGATCCTGGGCACGTGTGCCTGGGGATACTCTGGCTTCGTGGGACTCATCCACCACACGCCCGGTCAGTCTGCTCTGTCTGTGGGATCAGCTCCTTCGGGGCTGTCCCACGCTCTGCAAAGAACCACGAAACTGTAAAGTTGTCTGTGGCTAAGTCAGAAGAAGCGGAGGGCATCCGCATATCTGCAGGAAGGCATTTGTTTATTGCACTTACTGTATTCATTTTATTTTATTGCATTCACTGCACCCTTGCTGGGTCCCTACACCAAGTGCTTTGCACGACTTAGGACGCATTCAGTCCTTCAACAGCTCTGAGGCAAGAGCAGGAGGCTGGTCTTTCGATTGCTATGCTTGCTCCCTGAACTTTCTCATGGGAGACATGGCAACTCTTAAAAATACAATCAGGTCGAATCTCTCCCTTGATCAAAATCTTTCTGTAGGTCGATCACTGGGACTAAACTCCAAACTTTTCAGCATGGCCCACAGCCGCGCATCATCTGGCCCCTTCCCACCTCTCCATCTCGTAACGTTCCTCCTCCTCCGCGTTTTGCTCCGCCCACATCGGCCTTCTCTCTGTTCTCGAACGTGAAGCTTGTTCCCCTCTCAGGGCTTCTGAGCGTGTGCCTGAAGCTTTCTTTCCTTCTGTCTTCCCGGCCCAGCACCTGCTGGATGGATATTCAGTGTCTGCTCAAATGCCGCTTTCTCAGAGACGTCTCGTGTGACCCCGTTATCTGAAGGACTCCCCCCATCCTTCACTTTCTAGCCCATAACCGCATTCTACGGTCGTCGCAGCCCAGTCAACTTAAATGATGTGGTTTGTTTATCTTTCTCCTTGCCGTCTGTCTTCCCTACAAGGATGGATGTTTCATTTCTGTACGCCTCGCTCCTAGAACATTGCCTGGTGTGTGGTGGGTATGTTGAATAAGCAGAGAGCCCTCAGATGACAGAGGAGGTCATGCCATTTGCCCCAGGCCCCACGGAGGAAGGACCACCCTGGGGGGACAGAGCCCTGCACGTTCAAAAGGCAAGCTGGACAGAATGCAAATCATTGCCTCTGAAAAGTATTCCAACTAGCTGAACCTTTGCCTGGCTTTTATGCCCAATTAAAAAAATTTTTTTTTTGGTGTCTTTGGCTTTTGAAGCCAGGTCGACCCTTGGACGTGAACCTTCAGGTTTTGTGTCTCCCGCTGTACCGCTGGGCAGTTGGCTCTTGCGCACCACCGGCTCTCTCTGGGGCACCCAAGTCGTTCTGGATTTTTGTTCCCCTGGCCTGTGATCCTCTTCACCTTTCAATGTGGAAATATTTTTTTTAATTATAAAAATAATACCATACTCTGCTCTCAAGGAAGTACACATAACCCCCCACTCCGTATGTGTGGGCTGTGCACAGTGATTTCCTTCCCAAGAGGAGGGCAAAGGAGAAACTTCAGAGTGGAGAAACCTGGCAGATACCACCTCGGCCAGGTGACTGAGGTTGGCATCCACAGTGCCGGCTCAGCTTGAGGGCACGCGCCCTTCAGATAAGGTGATGAGAGTGGTGACTCGCCTCTGTGGTCTTCCTCCCAAATCTATAACCCCAACCTCATCGTTAGAAAAAGTCAGAAAAATTCCAGTTGAGGGAAATTTTGCAAAATACCTGACCAGTACTCAAAACTGTCAAGGTCATCATCAAACACAAGGAAAGTCTGAGAAACTGTCACAGTCTAGAGGAGCCTAAGGAGACTGGAGCGCTCAGTGTCATGTCGGGGTCCTAGATGGGATCCTGGAATGGAAAAAGGACATCAGGCCACACCTGTGATCCCAGCACCTGGGAGCTGGGAGGATCGCTTGAGCTGAGGAGTTCAAGATCAGTTTAGGCAAGAGCAAGATCCCATCTCTACAAAAAATAGAAAAATTAGCCCGGTGTGGTGGCGCACATCTA
>NW_012148285.1:14943757-14945332 GCF_000956105.1 Propithecus coquereli | reverse complement strand
ATCATGTTGATGGTTCATAGAAAAGATACTTCCCAGGACAAAGAAAGTATATGTTGCACTGTGCTACTAATTAAATTTCAAATTAGTGAACCCTTTTTGTCATCCCCACTTCTTTTAAATAAACCTGAGATGGTCTACCACATAGCATGACTTGTTTCTGGGGCCAGATTACTGGGGTTTGAATCCTGGTTCCAGTATTTGCCGGCTGTGTGACCTTAGGCAAATTACATAACCTGCCTCTACACCTTAGTTTTGTCATCTACAAAATAGTATAATAATAGTACCTACCTGATAGGGTGGTTGGGGTCATTAAATGTATTGATGTAAGTAAAATGCTTAACAATCTGCCTGGCATGTAGTAAAGGCTTAATAAATAATAGCTATTACTATTATTATTACTGTAAAGTTCATTTCAATTATGGCTTATGTTACTTTTCAGATTATACCAAATATAGAAGGTGCTTAAAAGGGAAGTTTTGCGATGATGAGAAAATAGGTCTAAATAACCATTACTAGAATTGAACATGTCACTGTTATTACCATTGTGATTGTTCTTTTAATTCTGTATGATACTTTTGGTTTATAACCTTAAAAGCTTAAATAGGAGTTTCTTCTAAACAGCCTTATATAAAATATTAGCAATTCTTGCCATTGTACCTGGCAAGAAAAAGCAATTGTTTTATTAAGCTTGCCAGCATAATATTGGAATTTAAAGTCTTTAATACCTTATTTGTGAAAGGCAGGTTACAGAATGTCTCTTTCCTGGATGTCTTTAAACATAGATCCGAGTCACAGGACCCTTGAGGGCAGGGGTCTACAAACCTTTGCTTAAAGAGCTGACAGCAGACATCTTTGTCTTTGAAGACCATATGGTCTCTGTCTCAACTACTTGGCCCTGCTGTAGCTCAGCAGCAGTCACTGGCAATACATAAACAAACGGGCATGGCTGTGTTCCAATCATACTTTCTTTATAGACACTGAAATTTGAATTTTATGTAATTGTTAACATCATGATCTATTATTTTTCTTTTGATTTTTGCTCCCTCATCAACCATTTAAAAATGTGGAAGCCATTCTTGGCTCACCACAAGGCTGCACCAAAAGAGGTGGTGGGCTGGATGTAGCCTTGGGGCCATAGTTTTGGGAACCTGTTTAGGAGATAGTCCGCTGGTATTCTGACTGCAGGCAGGGCGGAAGCAAGATGACTGCCCACAGCTCCTCGGGTTCTCTGACTCCAAAGGTGTGTTTCCCCCTGATGCCTCTCCTCCCGTATTTCTCTTAGAAGATATGTGGTATTTGTGTGACTCTTGGTTTTTTGCAACAGAAAAACTCAGCCTAAACTGCTTATGCAAAAAAGGAATGCACCAGTTTATATTCTCCAGGGGTGGTTGATCCATTGGCCCAAAGTTGATCACTCATTTTCTCTCCATCGCTCAGCTCTTCTCCATGAGGGGTTTGTTCTCAGGATTCATGTGCTACCAGGGTTTCTGTTCCCCCAAGAGTTCATACAAAAGTTCTGGGCCGGGCGTGGTGGCTCACGCCTGTAATCCTAGCACTCTGGGAGGCCGAGGCGGG
>NW_012148285.1:14939018-14941230 GCF_000956105.1 Propithecus coquereli | reverse complement strand
AGAAACCTGGCAGATACCACCTCGGCCAGGTGACTGAGGTTGGCATCCACAGTGCCGGCTCAGCTTGAGGGCACGCGCCCTTCAGATAAGGTGATGAGAGTGGTGACTCGCCTCTGTGGTCTTCCTCCCAAATCTATAACCCCAACCTCATCGTTAGAAAAAGTCAGAAAAATTCCAGTTGAGGGAAATTTTGCAAAATACCTGACCAGTACTCAAAACTGTCAAGGTCATCATCAAACACAAGGAAAGTCTGAGAAACTGTCACAGTCTAGAGGAGCCTAAGGAGACTGGAGCGCTCAGTGTCATGTCGGGGTCCTAGATGGGATCCTGGAATGGAAAAAGGACATCAGGCCACACCTGTGATCCCAGCACCTGGGAGCTGGGAGGATCGCTTGAGCTGAGGAGTTCAAGATCAGTTTAGGCAAGAGCAAGATCCCATCTCTACAAAAAATAGAAAAATTAGCCCGGTGTGGTGGCGCACATCTAATCCCAGCTACTCTGGAGGCTGAGGCAGGAGGATCGCTTGAGTCCAGGAGTTTGAGGTTGCAGTGAGCTATGACAACGCCACGGCACTGTAGCCAAGGCAACAAAGTGAGACTCTGTCTCAAAAAAAAAAAAAAAAGTAAAAACCAAGGACATCTGAATGAAGTATGGATTTTAGTTAATTTTTAAAATATCCTTAAGTATTTCCAGTCCTGATGCTTTTGCCTTTGCGGTTGAGCTCCCTGGTTAAGGCCTCGTCTGTCTTCTCGTGTGGACTTTCCATCCAGCGTCTATTTCCGCATTTGCTTCCCTCCTTCTTCCGTCACAATCTGACTTTCCCGTTTTCCCATTGAACTTGGCCCCCCAACGCCCACACAGAGCCTGTGCATAGGCTTCCCTGGCTGGTTTCCCTGAGCTCCCGCCCCCAGAACCCCCCTCATTCAGATGAGGGTAGATCTCACCCTATTCCCTAGTCTTGAACTTTGTGAAAGAAAATAATATTCCCTGTGCAGTTTCTCTCTCCTGTCAAGTTTCTAGCCTGTGAGGAATTTAATGAGCCACATGATTCCCAGGCTAAGCAATTTTTAAAAACTGAAATATTACTTTAGACAGTCCCAATTTATTTTCCTCCGGATTCCAATCGTTTTAACCCCATCAAGCATGGTTTTAAGCAGCACCATCTGGTTCTCTAACCATCCTTGCGTGACCTGGGCTTGCTTCTGAATTGGTTTGTAAATTGGAAGCGTTAGGGAGTCTTAGTAAAGATGCATGAATCATGGCTCAGGATACATTTATAATTGTCTGTGTTCATGAAGTCATTCTGAGAGCTGTAGGGCTGGAGGATATTTCAGAAAAAATGAACCTTGAATAGTAGGATGAACCTGCAGAGGTGCTGAAAATCTTTAGTTGTTTACGTAGTTTTAACTGGACAGTTATCTTATTACAGGGTTATCAATTTCAACAATTTTAATTTGACAGCCCTAAAATGGTTCCCTTTGAATTAGGAAGAATACTCTATTCTCTCATATGGCCCCAAAGGACCTTAGAAACCAATCTGAGCCCATCAGCTTGGGGTTGGGAGAAAAATGACAGAGTGGTTTGGGTGACTCATTGAAGGTCACTTAGAAGTGTTGGGGAGAGGACGCCGAGTAATGTAAAATGACATTACAGATTGTTAAATAATGTGCCAGAACTTGCATCATCTTCGCAGACTCACCCTGGAGGTAACACACACATAATTCAAATGAAAACCTTCCTGGAAATCCCACCTGGGAACTGCAGTCCCAGTCTTTGGCAAACTCTTATGAACATTTTCAATGGTGCTAAACCATTTGTTAGAAAGGGACTTTGGTTTTTAGAACTACCGAAAGTCATTCTGAGCCAAGTTGTGCAAATACAGTGGTTGATCAAGTCATATGAAGACAAAGAAATGAATATATATGTAGCAAACTGCTTTTCTTGAGTGGGTCATAAACCAATTTGAAAGCAATAATCATAGAAGAGCTTGTTTATTAATACCTCTACTTATTCCAGAAAGGATTTGATAGTTTTGTAGGAGACTAAGAAATGTTTTAAAAGGCTTGAAGAATGTTGATATTATTAGATGCATAGAGCATTCTAAGGTGATTCCTTGAAGGATAATATTCTAGTATATTTCTTAGAAAATAATTTATTATCATTACCTTAATATTGCTCCCCTCCTCTCCCTTCTCCATGCCCAGTGTTGGTT
>NW_012148285.1:14930983-14938298 GCF_000956105.1 Propithecus coquereli | reverse complement strand
CCACGGCACTCACTCTAGCCAGGGCAACAGAGTGAGATTCTGTCTCAAAAAAAAAAAAAAAAAGAGTCTTACATATAATCTCTTATTCAACTTTCACTGCAACCAAGAGTACCCTCTATTATTATCCCCACTTAACAGATAATGAACATTGAGGGATGGGGAAGGTTGCGTAACCTACTTACCAGCCACACAACTAGTTACTATGCAATGGACAAATACTGCAAGCTAAGGATTATTAGACCCACTTTACAACTGAAACTTGTAAAAGTGGAAACACAGCGAATTTGAATAACTTGTCCGTGGGCACAGAGCCAGTAAAGGGCAGAACCAACCTTCAGACAAGTCACACACTGTCAGCTAAGTGGTGCTGTGCTGTGGCTGCTGGCTCTGAGCTGGGTGGGGTGGACGTTGCCCAGTGAGCGGGAAGGCAGTCCCACTGTGTGGTTGTCCCACCTCCCTCACTGAATTTAGGTCCCTCCCTACAAACCACAGTTTCTACCATTGAGGATGATAATGACCCTATCCTGGGATCCTCCACTATGGGAGTATGCGGACTCTTCTGTCATTGGACTGTGATACTGAATAATGAGCCCTCAAAGATGTTCATCCCTGAATCCCTGGAACCTGGGAATATGTTATCTTACCTGCTGTCTTAGTCAGCTTGGGCTGCTATAACAAAATACCACAGCTCAAATGGCTTAAATGACAGTCACTTATTTCTCCCGGTTCTGGATGCTGGGCTGTTGGTGAGGGCCCTCTTCCTGCCTTGTAAACGACTGCCTTACTGCTCTGTCCTCACATGGCAGAGAGAGAGAACTCTGGTCTCTTCCTCTTATTGTAAAGACACTAATCCCAGCTTGAGGGCTCTACTCTTAAAACCTCATCTGAACCTAATGACCTCCCAAAGGCTCCAGCTCTAAATACCATCATATTGGGGTTTAGGGCGGCCACATATAAATTTTGGCAGGATGCAAACACTCGATTCATAAGCTATGGCAGAGAGGATATCAGGCTGCAGATGGTAGTAAGGGTATAGCATTGAGAGGGGGAGAGTAGACTGAATTATCCAGGTGGTCCCCGTCTAATCCCATGAGTCCTTAAACTCAGAGAACTTCTCCAGGCTGGACCAGAGAGAAAGAAGTGAGGCTCAAAGAGATGCTCAGTCAGAAGGACTCCACCCGCCACTGCTGGCTTTGAAAATGGAGTAAGGGGCCGTGAGCCAAGGAATGTCGGTGGCCACTAGAAGCCAGAAAAGGCAAGAAACTGATTTTTCCCTAGAGCCTCCAGAAAGGAACTCTGCTGACACCTTCATTTTCCCTCAGTGGGACTCCCGTTGGACCTCTGACCTCCAGAACTATAATAACTTTGTGTTGCGTTAAGCCACTAAGTTTGTCTTGGCTTGTTATGGCAGCAGTAGACAACCGACGCACAGATTGACTTTCTTTCTCACATTCATTCCTCTTGCCTTGTGTGGACAGTTGCCACTATTATTTCAGCTGGGGAGGCAGCGCGACCATGAAGTCAACGTGAACAGTGATTGTCTGTAGATAGGAAAGCCCCGGGTGGCCGGACGATCTCTGTCTGCCTCATTATTCACTCTGGTTCTCGGCTGGCATTTGAGCAGAGTGGTTATTACCGCAGTGTTCACTCCCCTATCCTTGGTTTCCTGTTCTTCCCGCTCTTTGGGAGAATTCGATGCATCTCTCTCCAAATCAATGCTTCTCTAACTTTAATGTGAATAATAATAGCTGACATTTATCATACACACTGTGCCAAGTGCTCTACGTGGGTCCTCTCACTTCCTCTCTATACCAACCCTTGGAGGTAGACGCTATCATTACCCTCCCGGTTTCAGGAAACAGAGGCAAAGAGAGTTTAATGAAGAATCACCTTCATGAAGGGCAGCTTGCTGGGGCCCCTCCAGGGAGATGCTGATTTAGTAGGTGCAGGAGCAGCCCAGGGAGATGGATTTTGGACTACACCCATGTCCCAGGAGCACAATCAAAAGCTCTGGCCTAAACCGGTGGTTCTCAACCCGGGATAGTTTTGTTCCCCAGGAGATATTTGCCAGTGTCTGAAGACATTTTGGGTTGGGGGTGAGATAGAGTAGCATGCTGCTGGTATATAGTGGGTAGAGGCCAGGAATGCTGCTAAATGTCCTACCATGCTCAGCACAGCCCCCACAGCGGAGAATGATCCAGCCTCAAATGTCATTGTCAATAGGAACAAATTTGAGACATGCTTACAGGCATGTCTCATGCCAGGCGTGGTGGCTCATGCCTGTAATCCTAGCACTCTGGGAGGCTGTAGCAGGAGGATCGCTTGAGGTCAGGAGTATGAGACCAGCCTGAGCAAGAGTGAGACCCCATCTCTCCTAAATATAGAAAAAATAGCCCAGTATGCTGGCATGCGCCTGTAGTCCCAGCTACTCGGGAGGCTGAGGCAGGAGGATCTCTTGAGCCCAGGAGTTGGAGGTTACAGTGAGCTATGATGATGCCACTGCCCTCTAGCCTGGGTGACAGAGTGAGACTCAAAAAAAAAAAAAAGAAAAAAGAAATGCTTGTCGGCTGCTGGGAAGACGTGAGTTGAAGCTCTTGCTTTAGCTTGGGTTCCTGTGCTTTCAGAATAAGCCTTCAGATGTTCTCTCATTATACTCCATGCAGTGTACCTGGGCTTTGTCTCTCTTGTGAAAGGAACCATTGTCTCCAGCCCCAGGCACTCCCAGGATCTGTCCCCAGACTGGCTGTCTCCCTCTCTCTTCTCCTGCTCACCGCCTCTCCGCCCTCGTCCTAATTTCCTGTTTCGCTGAAAAAGACGAGGGCGTCAAATGCCCTCCTCTGCCCCCTTCGTCACTTCTTTGCACCTGTACCCCTTAGGTCTGGAACACCTGGGAGGTCACATGGGCAGAGCCTGTTTCCGCAGGGAAATTCCCACAATCCCCCGACTCAGGTTACCTCGGAGCTCCTGAGAATGGACCGGGCTTCCCCGAGCTCTCCTAGGCTAGGCGGCAGCGGGCTCCCGCTCTCTGCCTCCCTCCCCTTCCCCTCATGTTCTTGACCCTCCCGCCCTCCCCCGGTGGCCCAGCTCATTCCTGGAGGGAGGGTTTGATCTTTGAGGCCTTGGACGTTCATTACTCCTCATCACTAGGCTTGTTCAGAGTGGAGCGTCTCAGAGACAAGCGCTCCTCTTGCCAACACCGACCGCCTCTTGCAGGAAGATGGGGCAGCATTATTATTAACAAGCCTGGTCTCTTCCTCCAGCCTCACCAAAGGCCTTCCAGCTCCAGAAGTGGGGTTGGAGAGCGAGGGTGAGAGAAATCCCACCCTCCCCTCACCCCCACCCTCCACACCCAGGTCTCTGGTGCCCTTTGTTTGGACCCTGCTGCGGAGGACCCCTCCCCAGAGACACCTGCGTTCTCACGTCCCCCTTCCTGGCTCCTTGCAGACCCCACTCCCTGGGACAGCTGATGTCAGGCATTTGCTCTGCTGGGGGTTCTGGGCCAAGCTGGTTTTATTAGGATTTGCGGGGAGCCCACTTGTGGGGCCCACCCCCCCACACACAGGCCTTCTAGGGGTTTGCTCACAGGCCCTGCTGAAGCGGAGTGTCCTGGGCGACCTTGCGCCTCTACCCTGGTTGAACCAGTTGAGCTCCTGACCAAAGGCCACCCATAGGCTGCCTGGGGCCTCCGTGGGACTGGAAGACCCCATCAGAAGCCCTTTTATGAGAGCAGTTAGCAGATGCAGGAGGGACCTGAAATAGAGGCAGAGACTCTGAGGAAGGGGAAGGCGTCAGGGAGGGAAGAGCAAAGTCCCCACATGGCAGGGCCTCAGCCAACGTTAGCTGCTGAGGGCAGTGAGACTGTGTCACGGACCTGCTGAACCCACAAGGACATGTGACTCGGGAGCACTTGAAATGTGGCTGAATTGAGATATATTCTACATGTAAAATATACACCGGATTTGAGACTTCCATACCAGAAAAATATACATATATGTATAAAACATCTCATTAATAATTTTAAAATATTGATTACATTTTGAAATGATCATCTTTTGGATCTATTGGGTTAAAATATATTACTAAAATTAATTTCCCCCATTTCTTTTTACTTTTATAATGTGATTTCTGGAACATTCAAAATTACATGTGTGGCCAGTGTTCTATTTCGATTGGACGGTGCTAGTCTACACATTCTCTCTTTTCTTTTTTTTGTTCTTTGGCTTTTTTTTTTTTTTGAGATAGAGTCTCACTCTGTCACCTTAGGCTAAAGCCCAGTGGCGTCATCATAGCTCATTGCAACCTTAAACTCCTGGGCTGGAGTGATCCTCCTGCCTCAGCCTCCCAAGTAGCTGGGACTACAGGCATGCGCCACCATGTCTGGCTAATTTTTCTATTTTTTGTAGAGGTGGGGTCTTGCTCTTGCTCAGGCTGGTCTGGAACTCCTGGCCTCAAGCAATCCTACCTCCTTGGCCTCTCAGAGTGCTGGGATTACAGGAATGAGCCACTGCATCCGGCCTCACATTCTCTCTTTTCTTACCCCCAATGTACGGATAAGGAAACTGAGGCTTAGAGAGGTTAAGGCATTTGCTCAAGGTCAGCAGTTAGAGAGATACAGAGCCAGGGTGTAACCCAGCTGCCAGTGTTGCCTTCTCCCTAATCACCTTTGCATCCTTTGACAAGTCAGATGTGACTGTGAAGGTAGAAACTTGGAGAAGCTAAAAAATGTTCCCGAGGTGGCATTAGGGAGTAACAACCGCAGCCAGGATTTGGAGGCCAGTTTTCTCAGCTGCAAAACCTTCCTTGCAGAGTGACTGTGAGTACACAGCGACACGATGTGTGGGGCGCAGTGCACAGGAGAAGGCATGATTGCTCCCGGGGCCCAGGGGCGTCCTCCTTCGAGAGCCACGTGGAGGGGGCTGGGGTAGAGTAGCCAGGAGCTTCTGAGTTAAAAGCAGTTCCTTCATCTTTTTGGGAAATACGACTCATTAAAAGCAACCGGGTGATCTCATTACATTCACATTATATAGCAAGAAGGCAAGATGCTCGGTACATCCCATAATAGGATGATTGGGATTGAAATGAGCTTCTTTCCTACATGAATGATTGATGACAGTGAAGGCTGGGTGCTACCGGGAGCCTTTGACATGCATCAGGATATTGGCTACTGATCACTCTTGACGGTGTCCCTGACGCTGCAGCAAGCACTTGATGTGTGCAGTCAGCCCTCCGTGTCTGTGGGTTCCACATCCCTGGATTCAGCCAACAGTGGATGGAAAATATTCAGGAAAAAAAAATTCCACAAAGTTCCAGAAAGCAGAACTTGAGTCCTGCGCTGAATCTATGCAAATGAAGTGGTGTGTAGGCACTGTATTAGCTATTGTTGGTAATCTAGAGATGATTTAGAATCTGCTGGAGGATGTGCATAGGGTACATGCAAATACTACACCACGTCACATCAGGGACTGGAACATCTGGGGATTGTGGTATCTGAAGGGGGTCCTGGAGCCAGTCCCCCACAGATATACCAAGGAACAGTTGTTATTATGCCATTTCATCTCTACAGCAGCGACTTCATGAGGTAGTAGTTATCATTCTCATTTTACAGAAGAGGAAACTGAGACTTAGGGAGATAAGTAATTTGCCCAGGTCACACAGTTAGCGGCAGATAAAGCCAGGGCTTGAGCTGAAGTCTGTCCCGAGTCGATGAACACCACAAAGCATGGAAGCAGCTTTCTCCACGGCAGTGTAAGCCCCTTGCTAGGAGGTCAGCTCCACAAAGGCAGAGATGTTTGTTTTGTTCATTGTTCCTTCCCCATTGCTTAGAGCAGTGTCTGCCACAAAGCAGATTCTAGGTGCATAGTTATTAAATGAATAATATCGTAAGAGCAGATATTACAGAGAACTTTGAACTTGCCTGGCACTTACATAAATAGCCTGTGAGATGGGTATGATTGTCCTCAAGTTGCAGATGAAGAAACCGAGGCCCAGAGTCATCGACTGGTGGGACAAGCATGAGACCTGGACGCTGAGACCCCAAATCCCACACCCATAGCCACTCCCTTTTCTTGCCCCCTTTAAGGGCTGACCTGGCTTCCATGGTGCCTACATATGCCACCCCTTTTCTTCTTTATTTTAAATCTGTTTTGAATGGGTAGCACCTGCCGACGGGTTAAATTGGTAAGATTTCAATATAGTGACTAGCAATGCACCATTGCCAGTTCCTTGGTAATGTTAACAATGGAGGGAATTGGGTGAAGGATATGGGGAGCTCTCTGTACTCTCTTTGCAACTTTTCTGTAAGTTATTCCAAAATAAAAAATGTATTTAAAAATTCTAACAAGAGGCCAGACAAGGTGGCTCATACCTGTAATCCCAGCACTTTGGGAGGCCGAGGTGGGAGGGAGGCCGAGGTGGGAGGATCACTGGAGGCCAGGAGTTCAAGGCCAACCTGCACAACATAGTGAGATCCTGTCTCTACAAAAGTTAAAAAAAAAAAAAAAATTAGCCAGGCATTGTGGTGCATGCTTGTAGTCCCAGCTACCTGGGAGACTGAGGCAGGAGGATCACTTGAGCCCAGGAGCTTGAGGTTGCAGTGAGCTATGATTATGCCGCTGCACTCTAGCCAGGGTGACAGAGTGAGACCCTGTGTCAAAAGGAAAAAACATTCTAACAGGACAAAGGGACAGAGGAGGTGGAAGTCGATTCTCCCCAACACTGATCTCCATGGCCCTAGTGTCCTCCCCTAAATGCAACCACTGTGGCTCTTCTCTGGGAGGATATTCCAAGGACTGAAATGAATGGGTCTACCTTCACTTAATTGCTTCTGTTATATGAGCTGGGTTAAAATAATTACTCAAAATGGTTGATTCATCTTTAGGTAAGAGACTTGACCCATGGCTGAGAATTTTCCTTCGGGCTTGAGTTCTCACGAATTTCCAGTGAGAACTTGAGCTTGGGCCCACTGCTGTTGGTCGATGGACCCTCAGAACCACATCCTGCCAAGTCATTCCATATCCTATCCAACGTGGATATGAGGCTGGCCCAAATGACCTCTAAGACCCTTCCAACTCTAAGAGCCGGAGTTTCATTCTACAGTAGCTTTCCAGGGGTGAGATAGGTGCCCCCATGATACTCAGATGCTTCTAGCATCAAAGAACAGTGAATGAGGCCAGGCGCGGTGGCTCATGCCTGTAATCCTAGCACTTTGGGAGGCCGAGGTGGGTGGATTGTTTGAGCTCAGGAGTTCGAGACCAGCCTGAGCAAGAGCGAGACCCCATCTCTACTAAAAATAGAAAGAAATTAATCGGACAGCTAA
>NW_012148285.1:14915840-14930853 GCF_000956105.1 Propithecus coquereli | reverse complement strand
AAAAAAAAAAAAAAAAAAAAGAACAGTGAATAATATTGCAGAAAAGCCATTCTCTTTTTCCCAGTGATCAACCTTTCTGATTACCTAAAAACGAAAGCCTTGATTTGATGCCAGTTTGCCTTGAACACCTCTAGTGTTTGCTAATGCACCTTATTGAGACAAAAAAGTCAGCTTCAATCTGAACCTTGAGCAGGCCACAGTATTTAGCCAGAATTTAGTAACGTTGCTTTGTCTTCATCAGGTTTATTTTTATGGCTATTTTTTGAATTATGCCAGTGACAATGACTTATTATTTATGGATGTGATATGATATTTCTTTTAAGGAGTTTGAGTAAAAAAAGTCAATGCGAAGAAATACTGCATACACGATAGTGTCCTCAACACGTGGCCGTGGTGAATTTGATGCAGCGTTTGGAGTTTTGGAAACACTATTCGGTAGCCCTTTGACCTTAGAGCATGGGCTTTGGAATCAGTTAGATCTGGGTTTGAGTCCAGGCTCTGCCACTCATTGGTTGAGTGCCCTTCGCCAATCATATATGACCTCTCTAAGCCTCACTTTATTAATCTAGAAAGAGCAGTTGATAAAAGCTAGTTTGCGGCTCACAGCAAATGCTTATATGAGTGAGTGCTGGGGCGTGCACCAGATGCTATTATGAAGCAGAAGCAAAGCAAAGATTGGGCAGGACATCCTGGGCTTCAGTTCCTACCACAACCCACAGTTCGAATAGACAGAATAGGGAAGGCTTCTCTTTGGTCCCCAGCAGTTTGACCCTCCTACCCTCTAATTAAACTAGAAGCTTCTAGGAGGTTGCCAGCCCTCATCCATTATCACCTCCACCATTCTGGTCCCTGGGTAGCTTTATATTTCCAGGATAAATGATTAAACCTGCTGGCGTGTCCCCGTCCTGCCCGGGTGCTCAGTTCTCATTTGCTGCTGCTCATGAAGCTCGTGTCTCCCTGGGGTGGCATGTGGGGATAGGAAGATGGATTTAGCTGCCTCTTCCCCCAGAAGTGACTCAGCTCCTGGAAGCTCAGTGACAGCGATGGCAGTGGGAGCCCTGGGGACTTCTGTGCCTTGATGCTTGGCTGTCCCCACACAGCAAACAGGCTGTGCTGCGAAACGTTCAGTAGAGCTTTGCAGCGCCCGTCTTCTCCAGCCAGCCGGAAACATCCCTCCCGTCTCCTCCCTTGACTTGTCCTCATGGAAACAGCTGGTGGAGAAAGGAACATCCTATCATGTTATAATAGCTTCTATCTCGCAAATTCAGACTGGAAAGAAACCGACCGTACGTGATCTTCATCTATTCATGTCCTGTGCCAGCATTTTCTTTTTTTTTTTTTGAAACAGAGTCTCACTCTGTCGCTTGGGCTAAAGTGCTGTGGCGTTATCATAGCTCACTGCAACCTCCAACTCCTGGGCTCCAGCGATCCTCCTGCCTCAGCTTCCCAAGTAGCTGGGACTACAGGCATATGCCACTGTGCCAGGCTAATTTTTTTATATTTTCTTTTTTTTTTGAAACAGAGTCTCACTCTGTCACCTGGGATAGAATGCCATGGCATTATCATAGCTCACAGCAACCTCAAACTCCTGGGCCCAAACGATCTTCCTGCCTCACCCTCCTGGGTAGCTGAGACTACAGGCATGCGCCACCGTGCCTGGCTAATTTTTTCTATATTTTTAGTTGTTGAGCTAATTTCTTTCTATTTTTAGTAGAGACGGGGTCTTGCTCTTGCTCAGGCTGGAATTTTTTCTATTTTTAATAGAGATGGAATCTCGCTCTTGCTCAGGCTGGTCTCGAATTCCTAAGGTGAAGCGATCCTCGCACCTCAGCCTCCCAGAGTGCTAGGGTTACAAGCGTGAGCCACTGCGTCCGGCCTGTGCCAGCACTTTCAGTCTGGTCTCAAGACCTCCTTCATGAAGGTCCCTGGATGCCATCCCCCAACTTGCGTTATCCTAGTCTCCTCCTGGGGGGAGGGCCAGGGAATTGCTTTTTTAACAACCTGCCCAGATAATCACCACGCCCACTAACGCTTTAGAGCAGCTACTCTTCAAATACCTAAAGCAATACAGTGTACTCAGTTTCCCCTATTATGATGCTGATGGTACTTCTTAAGTAGGAAGGTGGTTCTTACATGACTATCACTGATGACAACAAGAGCTTCTGAATACGACAGATGTCCTTTTAAATCTTGGCCCCATCACTTACTCCTTTTCCTGAGCCTTGATTTCCTCATCTGTGAAATGGGGTAATAGCACGGACCATCCAGGACTGTTTTGAGAATCAGATATGGTAATGCATAGATCCTGGTGTTAATGGGGAAAAAAACATCCATACTCTGTAAAATAATTTAAAGAGGTTTATTCTAAGCCACATGCGTGTGACCGCCAGCCTGGATCATGTGGCCTCAAGAGGTCCTGAGAAAATGTGCCTGAGGTGGCCGCGTTAGAGTTTGGTTTTATACATTCATGAAGACAGGAATTACATGTAAAATCGTAAATCAGTACATGGAAGGTGTGCATTAGTTTGGCCCGAAAAGGCAGGGCATAGTCGAAGGGGAGTACTTGACTTGTAATTGGTTAAGGAAATGAAGCTTTGTCTCGAGGCTCGGAATGTTTTAAGATTCCGAAATCTGTTAAGCCACTGGACACATACTGGCTCGGGTGATCTCTTAAGCAAATTGTTGGCCTGCAGGTGATTTACACTTTGCTCTGTGTGGCCTTAGGTCCTGTTAATAATTTAGTGCCTTATTGTTGGTAGTGTGTCTGATCTCCTTTCCCTCTGTGGCCAGGAACTCAGCTTTAAAGTTTTTCTGGGGTCCCCTTGGCCACGAGCGGGGGGTGGGGGGGCCTGTTCAGTTGGCGGAGGTTTACGATTTTATTTTAGTTCACATTGGCACGTGATAAATGCTCGCTAAAGGTTAGCTGTTACTGTTCCTGGGTAAACCTGGGTTTTTTTTTTTAATTTTTTTTTTTTTGAGACAGTGTCTCACTGTGTTGCCTGGGCTAGAGTGCCGTGGCGTCATCCTAGCTCACAGCAACCTCAAGCTCCTGGGCTCAAGCGATCCTCCTGCCTCAGCCTCCCGAGTAGCTGGGACTACAGGCATGCGCCACCATGCCCGGCTAATTTTTTCTATATATTTTTAGTTGTCCGATTTCTTTCTATTTTAGTAGAGATGGGGTCTCGCTCTTGCTCAGGCTGGTTTCGAACTCCTGAGCTCAAACAATCCGCCCACCTCGGCCTCCCAGAGGGCTAGGATTACAGGTGTGAGCCACCGCGCCCGGCCGTAAACCTGGGTTTCTTAACCTGAACTTTTTCTGTAAAGGGCCAGGTGGGAAACATTTGAGGCTTTGTGAGCTACGTGGTCTCTGTTGCAGCTACTCAATTCTGCTGTTGGAGCACAAAAGCAGCCATGAATAATACATAAATAAATGGGCGTGACTAATGTTCCATTAGAACTTTACTGACAACATCAGGCGTCAGGCTGGATTTGGCCAGCTGGTGGTGCTGGGTCAACCCCTGGCGTAGGGTGCTGTGAAGATTAAATGAGGCGAGGCTTGCATGAGCCTAGCACAGTGCCTGGCACAGAGTGCTCGCTATGAGCAAGGATTCTGTTTCCTATCCGATTTGCGGTTTAGACTTTTTTCCTTTGTCTCTCGGAAGGAAAGCATCCTTCAACAGTTAGCCCATTCTCTGCCCCAAATCAAAGCTAAACTTTCATCTTGGCACCTGGTGCCTGACAGCCGCCACCTCCATCCTCCCCCGGGGATGGAGGTAAAATGCCAGTTCTCGATTAATTTTCTTCATCCCACGCCTCGCCCCAGGGTGTGTTGCCATTTTCAGCATCTGTCCCATGGAAATCAGGTTGCCCATCTGAACCGCGATGTGAAAAATGAGGATGCTCATATTGTGGGGTGGTTAACTGTGCACTTGCACATCCACAAATGCGTTTAACTCTCACCAGGAGGCTGTAAAATGTGGTTAAGGGCATGTGGTTTGGGGGGGTGGAGGAGGGAGGGAGAGAGAGAGAGAGAGAGCGCAAGCGAGCTGGGTTTTCTGCAACGTTCTGGTTGTGCCATGTTGGGCAAGTCACTTTCCTCCTCTAAGCCTCAGATTTGTCATCCATAAAATGGGATTAAATGAGATAATTCACATAAAGCTTCCAGCACATGGCAACTATCGAACCCCGTTGTGCAGACATGAAAAGTGATGCTAAGAGGTAAAGAGACTCATTCGAGGTCTTGCAGCAGATGACTGGCCTCAAACGAGGATCTCTGACTCTGGCCCCCAGCTGGCTTTTGCCAGACCCCCACGCCTCCATGTACTTGCCCCGCCCCCTGGCTGCTTCCTGGGATACCTGCTGTTTCCAAGGCTGTGCTCCGTGTGCCCAAACTAAAGGCCCTGGAGAGAGTGACAGTGCTGTCAGGGAGCTTGCAAGCTGGTGGCCATCCGTCCTCGTGGTGGGTTAGTGGCCTCCTAAAATTCATGTCCATCTAGAATGTGAGAATGTGACCTTATTGGAAATAGGGTCTTTGCAGGGGTAATTAAGGATCCAGATGAAATCACGCTGGAGTAGGGTGGGCCCTACATCGAATGAGACAGAAAAGGACACACAGAGCCCCCAGGAGGAAGGGCACATGAAAACAGAGGCAGAGGTTGGAGTGATGCTACTACCAGCCAAGGAGCCACAAGAGGCTGGAAGAGACAAAGATGCATCCTTTCCTAGAGTCCCTGGAGAGAGCATGGCCTCTGCCAACACCTTGATTCTGGACCTCTGGTCTCCTGGACCACGAGAGACTAAATCCCTGTGGTTTTAAGCCTTCCTCATCATGGCAATTTGTTATGGCACCACCCTGCCTCTGAGATGTGAACGAACAATGGGTGTGGACTTGGAACACCTGCATGGACCAGAGACAGCTGGGATGGGACAAAGAGCATGAATCTGGAGCCAGACATGGGCTCAGCCCTTTCCCTGGCCAACTCCAAGCCTTTGTTTCCTTGTGTATACGAATGAGAACATACCAACCCTGCTGGCTTGCAGTCAGGATTAAAAGAGAAGGCGGGGCAGAGCAGGTGCCGTGGCGGTAACAAGGGCAGTTGTAACCATATATAGAGCACAGCATGCCTCGGTTCGTTCACGCCTCGCAGCTGCCCTGCGGGATGTGCTCTCTTGTCCTCGTGCTACAGAGGAGAAACCGAGCCCCTGAGAGGGCAACAAACTCTCCAAGGCCATATGGCTAGTGAAGGCCGTGCTGGGACTCGAACCCAGGCCGTCTGACTCCAGGACGCCCCCACTCCCCACCCCCAGGTCACCGCAACCCTCAATTGCCCTGTGCCCAGAGTCCACGAAGCTGTTCTTCTAGCCTGGTTGGATCCTGGCACACAGTGACGCTCAATAGATATTAATATCTTTATTCTATCTCTCTCTCCTTCCCTCCTTACTCAAGCCAGGCCTCATTGCTCCAATCCCAGGAGCCATCTTGGCATGGTGTCAGAGGCGATAGGACCCCAAATCTGATCCTAGGGGCCTTGAAGCTTAACCTGATGACCCCGCGGAGATCTTTACCCAGCACATCACGTGGAAAATTTCCTACAACTCCTGTACACAGCTGCAGCCTGAGACAGCTCCTCTGACCTCTCTCCCTCCTTCTCTTTCTGACACTCCTCCCCTTCCTCCACCGCATCTCCCTGTTCACCCAGAAGGCCGGAGAGTCCTCGGGGCCTGCCAGCCTTAGAAGGCAGGGAGGAGACGGTTGGGGGTCTCTCCAGTTTCACGTTTTCCCCGTTCACCCACCTCCCTTCTTGCCCTTCTGCTTACACAGTTGTTCAATGTCCCCTCCCCAGCTCTGCAGCAAATTCTGCACTATGTTCTGTGCTCATCCGCATTGTGAAACCTTGGAGCTCTCTGAAAATATAAAAGAAGCTGACATTGCTCCGAGACGCCAGACAGAAAGGGAGGAAATTTCTTCTCCCCGACTACTTCCTTGGCCTTTTCCATTGCCTGTATCATTATTTCTCTTCCAACTGGTAATTGTCTCAGAGAGAACGAAGGGAGGCCAGTCCTTGCAATGTGAGCATCGACTATGGAGAGTTGTCTTCCTCCCGACTCCTCAGAAAAATGAGGAGGAGTTTTGATGGGTGGAGGGGAGACAGGTCATTTTGCCCCATGGAACAGATGCGTTAGGGGGTAGGTGATGGAAGGGTGTGCCAACTTGCCGAGAATCTAACGTCTGCTGGACAGCTCAGGGCCAGGAGCGCCCCACAGGTGGACAGACATGGCAGGCGGGCTCCTGGGAGCCCCAGGAAAGTCTGAAGGTCACAGTGCCCTAAGTCCTGTGCAGGTGTGCGGGGCCAGGGCCCCAGGTCATAGGCCAGAGACAGGCAGGTGGACAGGACAACTTTCCAAAGACAACGCCTGGCAACAGAACGGAGGTGCGGGGTGGGGCCCGACCTTGGGTGTGTGTGCGGAGAGTTAGCAGATACAGGGGATGGGACACTGGTCTTGGAGGAAAGCAAGACTATCTCCTCCCCCAAGACTCCCCCGCTACCTGTAAACAGCCTTGAATATTGCATCCCTTAAAACTCAGCCGTTCACTCTGGAAGTGTAGCCTAAAGGAACCTCTTAGATTGTGCAAAGATTTAGCTTTGAAAAGGCTCATCTCAGGGCTGTTTATAGTGGGGAAAAATGGGAAACAACCTAAATGTCTGCAGATTGACTAAGTGTTTCGTGATACACCCAGAAATAGAAAGCTACCTACCCTTCAGCACTGCTGCTCAGGAAGAACATCCAAGGACAGGCAAAAGTGAGAAAAGCAAGTAAGAAAATGGTGTGACCTTAACTTCATATTATAAAAATGAGACCTATATAATGATGGATATGTGTATATGTATATAATGGTATGTATGTGTGTATATACACATGCATATATTAACATTTTTAACTACTAACATTTGTGTATATTTTTCGTCTTAAAAATATGCATGTCTGTGTATAATATTATACATATAAATGATATATATTTCCCTGTATATGCATACAACACATATAACATATAATCATACAAACTATCATATACACAGTGGAAGAATATGTACCAAAATGATAATGGTAATATATGTGGTACTATGTATATACACACGTATACATACATACATATATGCATACCATTATGAAAATTCCTGTGTTGAAGCCCTAACCGCCAGCGTGGCTGTATTAGGAGATGGGGCCTCTAAGGAAATTTTGGCCTTGCAGTCATAGGCCTACTGGAGATTCTCTGCCCTTTCAGTTCAGCATTTCAGAGCAATGTTGCTTCTTTTATATTTTCAGAGAGTTCTGAGATTTCACAACGTAGATGAGTGTGGAAGATAGATAGTGTAGAGCTGGCGAGGGCGGCATGGAACAGCTGTGCAAATGGGAGGGAGAGAGGGGAGATGGGTGAATAGGGAAAATGTGAAATTGGAGACTGTCCTTGTATTAATAAGAAGAGACACCAGAGAGCTCGCACCCCACATCCCACCCCACCCTCCCTAACACATAAGAAGAAGCCATGTGAGCACATTGCAGGAAGGCAGCTATCTGCAGGCTGGGGAGAGAGCCCTCACCAGACACTATCCCTGCTGGCATCTTGATCTTGGACTTGCAGCCTCCGGAACTGCTACAAAATAAATTTGCTGTTGTTTAGGTCACCCAGCCCGTGATATTTTGTTATGGCAGCCTGGGCAGACTAATACACACACATACACACACATGTAGTGTCTTTATACGAGGTCATCTATATGGTTATGTATATATATGGTCATATATATAGTTTTTTGTTTTTTTTTTTCGAGACAGAGTCTCACTGTGTTGCCCCGGCTAGAGTGCCATGGCGTCATCCTAGCTCACAGCAACCTCAAGCTCCTGGGCTCAAGCGATCCTCCTGCCTCAGCCTCCCGAGTAGCTGGGACTACAGGCATGCGCCACCATGCCCGGCTAATTTTTTCTATATATTTTTAGTTGTCCGATTAATTTCTTTCTAATTTTAGTAGAGACAGGGTCTCGCTCTTGCTCAGGCTGGTCTCGAACTCCTGAGCTCAAACAATCTGCCCGCCTTGGCCTCCCAGAGAGCTAGGATTACAGGAGTGAGCCACCGCGCCTGGCCTATGGTCATATATATAGTTTTTACGTATGGTTTTCTGTGTATGGCAGTAGATAGAACTCTGACTATGTAAGACTGGAAGAGTGTCCGTCAGAATGTTAATGGTGGCTCTGTCTGGGCAGTGGGTTATAGACAACATTTTACCTTATTCTTTTTTGCTTACCTGTATTATCTGAATTTTCTACGACAAACTTGTATTACTTTCTATTACTATTACTTACATGACTTAGTATTACTACAAGATAATTATTACAAAACTTTCTTCTACCTTGAGTCAGCCTTGGTCTTGGAGGCTGGGACGGGGTGGAGTGGCGGTGGGCAGGGGGACAGCGGCTCAGAAGCTGGGGCTGGGCAGGGGCTGGCAAAGCCTTCAGCAGGTTTTCATGAGCCCGCCTGAGCCTCCACTTGCCATCACACAGGGTTACCGTGGAAAACGTGTTTTCCAGTCTCCGAAGGGCCCGTGCACGAATACACATTTGCAGCCCAGGCCGAGGTCTGTGTGCCCTCGTGGTGTGTGATAGTCTCGGAGCAAGGCTGTTCCCTGGTGTGACGATTTGGTCTGTCCCGCAGGAATCTTTGAGAACTGGTGCAGCTTCCAGGTCCTGACACCTGCGTCTCTGTCTCCTGCATAGGTCAACTGGACATCGTCTCCATGGCAGAGACAACCATGATGCCGGAGGAGATCGAGCTGGAGATGGCGAAAATCCAGCGCCTCCGGGAAGTCTTAGTCCGTCGGGAGTCTGAGCTCAGGTTCATGTGAGTGCTGTGGGGAAGTGAGAAGGAAGGGGTGGAGGGGAGGGGCCTGGAGAACCTAGTACTTACTCATTGCCTGCTGCGTGCCAGGCACTGGGATAAAGGCATTATGTCCGCTAAAAAAATGTCATTCAATTGTCACTACCACTCAGAGAAGTGGGTGTTGTCATCTCCCATTGTAAGCAAGACCTGGAAGTAGGGATTGAATTCTGGCTAATCTGACTCCAAAGCCCAGGCGCTTTCTGTGTTACCCATCGGAGAAGGGGGAAGGGGAAAGAGAAGGAGAAAGAGGTGAGGACCCAGAGGTGGTCCCTTGTGCTGGGGTCGTTAAGAGCACACACACTAGTCTCAAATAAGCCTGAAATCAAAAAAAGCCAGTCAGCTTGGGCAGGTTACTTAAGCCCTTGGAGCTTCAGTTCCCTCATTTGTAAAATGGGGGGAAAGTACTAACACCCCTCTCAGGGTGATTAGCAACCTCAGCGTTACGTGAGTTGAACGTCCATTATCTACAGAGCACAGTGTAGTCTTTCAAGAGAAACTGCCATTTTAAAATATTGGGCTCTGGCAGATAAACAATGAGAGTTTTAAAACAGAACAAAATAAAAACAGAGGGTTAGGAGGCATCCTGGGCTGGGCGAGGTGGCTCACACCTGTAATCCTAATGCTCTGGGAGGCCGAGGCAGGAGGATCACTTGAGCCCAGGAGTTTTGAGGTCGCAGTGAGCTATGATGATGCCACTGCACTGTAGCTGGGGCGACAGAGCAAGACGCTGTCTCCAAAAAAAAAAAAAAAAAAAAGAGGCAGCTGGCTGGGAAATTCCCTGCACTGCCTGCGAGCTCCCACCAGACCTGCCCTGGAAACAGCAGGAACATCACTCCTTCCAGGCAGGCACTGAGCCCCTCCCCGATTCTGTCCCTGACTTCTCATAATGCCATGAGGCCAGGTGTATGATTATCCCATTTTGCAGATGAGGAGACTGAGGTTCGGAGAAGTTAAACAACCTGCCCAAGGCTTCCCAGCTAGTGAATAGCGGGGGATTAGGATTCAGAACCAGCTCTTCCTGCCTTCAAAACCGTATTCTCACTAGGCATTGTATGACCTTCTCTCTCGTCCCATAAAACAGGCTGTGGGATTCACAGCTGCCATTTATTCAGCTCTTTGCGTGAGCCAGACTGCACTAAATGCTTCATGGGCACGATCCCTTCTCCCAGGAGCCTCAGAGGAAGGTTCAGGACATAAGAAACATCCTCCCTTTTGTCTAGAAATAAGCTAAAGTGATACACACGCATTCAGAAACAATCCTCCCAGTTTTTAAAAAGGAAGTCAGAGAACAGGAGTTGTGTTTTAAAGTACAGCCTGAAGGTGCTCAAGAGGGTTGCTGCTTTTGCTGCTGCGGGAACAATGGCTGCCACTTTGCATTCACTGACCTTTGCGATGTGTGTGCACTTGCCTATGAAGCGTGCGCGCATACACACACACACACACACACACACACACACACGCATTACTCCCGGCATCTGGCACATGCCTGGCACACAGCGAGTGCTTACGGACAAGAATAGCTAACATTTCCTAAGCGCTAGCTCTGGGGCAGGCACTGCACTAAGCTCTTGACTTGTGAGCTCACTGAATTTCCTCATCAAGCCTGTGAGTCCAACCACTTAGGAACAAATGTCAACCGTGGACGCTGCATCTAAAGGATGCAGAAGGACAGCAGTGCAGTCAGGACATACATCGGGGACTCAACGATGTTCTCTAGGGGAGGGGCCCACTCCTGGGCCCCCAGAAGTCTTGCTGGAGTATTGGATGATAGTAACCCTCCCCGCAAGCCCAGCCTTGTGCAGTGAGTGTGTAGCCTGCCGGAGGTGCACCGGCCTCATCGATCTCAGAGACGCACAATGGACGCTAAGGTGCCAAGAGAGAGGACACTGCACACTCAGATGTGGACAAACTCTTCATCCGTCATCCTCAGCCTTCCAGGCCAACAGGCCATGGGCCAAGTTCATGATCAAATTCAGTTTCCCACCTGTTCCTCAGCCCCTGTCCTTTCATAGCTGTAGGTGGGTCCTGTTCTTATCCCTATTTTAGAGAAAAAGGAATTGGAGGTTAAGAAATTTGCCCAAGGCTGCATTAGCTAATAAGCAGCCAAGCTCGGCTGCAGTCTGACTTCAGAATGTTTATTCAGTGAGTAAATCAGTGAAGGAAGGAAGGGAGGAAGGAACTATATCTACCACGATAATTCCTTAAAGAGTATAAGCTCCACGAAGGCACAGACCTTAATCTGTCTTTCTTGCTGTCGTATCTTCCCAGGATCTTGAACAGTGCCCGGCACTTGCTGGGTGCATTAATATTTGTCAAATATGCAATAAATTATGTGTTTACATTCCATCCTACCCCAGCAACCCCCTTACACACACACACACACACACACACACACACACACACACACACACACGAGACCCCTCAGCATAGAGTAGGAGAGAGAAAGAATTTCAGTCCCCGTAAGCATTTTCAGGCTCAGGCGAGAAGCTCTGAGTGACAGGAACGTGACAGCCCTTGGCTGAAATAGTCCCAGTGACTGCATCTGTAATCACCGCAGCGAGACTGGTCTATCACACCTGCTCCGGGGTAATCACGCTAATCTCCATCAGCTCCCGTGGAGCGCGTGCGAGGCAGACCCCATTTCATGGTTGAGGATGCCTCTCGCTTCATGGCCTCCTGCCATGTTGACTTTTGAGAACAAGTCCAGCATCCGCCGCCTTCCCCACACCCCATACCCCTGGCGTTTAGAATTATCCCTTCTTCCGTGGGCTTCCCTTGTCTTGGCCGCTCCACCTTGTCCTTTTCCCCGGGATCCACAGCCTCTGCCTCTTCTCCCTGTCTTCCTGCCAGGACAGTGAGGAAGAAGAGGGAGATTTGCCCATTCCCAGGGAACTGGCAAGAACTCGAGCGACGTGGGCTCAGGAATCATCCTGGCTCTTCCTCCTCCTTGGTCTGCAACCTTGCGCACATGACAGAGCAGATAAGAGTTGCAGCTTTCCGAAGGCGCTGATACGCCACGCAGCACGCTGCATACTTTGCACGCGTTTGCTCTCTTATTTTAGCCTATTGAATTCGCACAAGAACCCCAATGGCTTTATTCATTCTGCTTTTAAGAATGAGGAAACTGAGGTGAGAAAGTGACTTGAATATTGAACGTCACCAGCTAGCATGAGGCAGAACCAGGCATTTGAACCCATGATGTTCATCTTGGAGGCGGAGCCCTCAACCCTAAGCGATTCTGTTATCTTTATTCCCAAAGTGAGGACCCCTTTTCTCTTTGCCTTGCTCTTCTAGAATGCAAAGGCAAACTCCTGGCTGGATGCCCTCAATCCCGCGTCAGGGTTTGTCTCATTCCACCATCCTTAGTGTGGTGGACACTGGCTGGTTCTCCTGAGTCGGGCTGTGGACTTTTCTGCACCCTTTCTCTGGATATACACGGTTATCCTGGAGCCTAAAATGGTGAGCTCCACCTTACACCGTCAAGGTTTGTGCAGTCAACCTGCTGGGACTCTGCCGTCGAGCCCTGTTCCCGTGAGGATTCTCAGCAGTTGACAGTCATCAAGCCCTTACTGTGGGCCCAGGCTCAGGCTGAGCCCTTCACACACATTGTCACGTAACCTTACTAACGGCACACCTGCTTGCCCCGAATCAGGCCTGTGAGGTCAGGTTCATAGACGAGTGAGCTGTGAGGGACCCTCCAGCCGGCAGCCCCACTCTGGATGTTCATTGTGCCTCCTCTGGCTTCCAACTTGCAAAATGGTGTTGAGAGACCTCTCTCTTGAGGTTTGGCCCCTCAGTGTTGTAAAACCGCCTCTGGAGTAGGCGACAGACATCTGGGAGACGATGCCGAAGCTTGCTCTTTTCCCTCCCTGCCATCCCGTCCTGTCCTGCTGCAGGCAGGAGCTCTCGGAGCCTGTCACCAAGCTCAGACTCATTTCTTTGCCCTGCGTTCCGGCACCGAATCACTTCATTAGCTTCTAATCACTCCTCTTGCAGCCCCTGGCTGCCGCCCCAGCTTTTCTGCGCCTTGTGTACCATCCTGCACCTGCCGTTTATCTGGGCTTCAGAAAATTAGTATCTTCAGCCTCCGAGTGGGGGTGGGGGTGGTTATCTTTCTTTTACACCTGGATTTTCGTAAATGGGATAGTGTGCCCTGTCACTCAGCTTGCTCTGGGCAAAGACAGCTTTTAATCAGCCAGAGAGCTGCAGCAGGCAGGGGAGGGGGGCGTACCAAGGACATATTTCAGGAGCACAGCCCTTGAGTTTCGGTATGTCCAGACGCTGGGCTTAAACTCCAATAACTTCATTTTATTAAGAAATATCAGGTGTGGTGAAGAGGTCAGGGCTTAGGAACCTCACAGAGATTCAGGACAGGGTAATAGAAAGTGCATGAATTATAGACAGCAGCTTTTTAAATTCTTACTGTGCTGGGTAGTAGTCTAGGTGTATCCATGTGTTGATTCATTTAATCCTCACCGTGACCATATAGGCAGATAATATCGCACTCTGCCCATTTTATAGATGAGGAAACTGAGGCATAAAGGGGACGAGTCACTCATTTACGGTTGCACAGCTTTCATTAAATAGTAGACAATGATAAAACCCAGGCATTTGGGGTCCAGAGACCATGGTCTCAACCTTCAAGCTATGGGGTCTCTCAAATGGTTTTGGATCCAAGTTCTACTTCTTACCAACTGTGTGTCCTAAAGCAAATAGTTTGCCCTCTTTCAGCCTCAGTTTCCCTACCTATACAATGGGGACAATGATGACTCCCTGGCAATGTTCTAGCAAAGGCTGAAAAGAGATGACACGTATCAAAGTGGGTGGGGTGGCCCTTCCTAGGTAGTAAACAAATCAAAATTCCCTTCCCTCCTTTCATTGTTAACATTGCACTTTGAGGGAGAGCAGAACAGGCCTGCTCAGTCATCTCCAGAGAATTGCCGGAGAACATTCCTCTCTCTGAGAGAAGCTGGGGCTTAGAGTGGCCTCCCTGAGAGCCTCTTGGGACGGGCTGATTCTCTGAGTGTGGCTCTCAACCACTAAGTGCAACTCTACCCTGGGGCCTAGATTTTATTCTTATTAAAAAAAATTGTTTTTATAAACCTGCATTTTCCCTCCCGTTAATGAGCTGATAATTCCGAAGTCTGTTAGGCAGAGCTTCCAGCCAAGGGCAAAATGAAGCATGTGCATTTATGTGACTTGACACATCCCAGCCACGTTCGGAGTTCCGCGTCACTCCAGTTGCTCTCTGCGTTTTAAATAGCATCTCCTAAGAACAGGTCACTGTTGCCGGAGCCACCGTACATATCAGGTGGGAAGAGATGCCCTTAATTGCAGAAGATCTAAAAAGTAATTTGTCTTGGACAAAATATACAAGAATTTGAGGAGTGGAGGAGGGAGGGGAGGAGGGAGGCAGGCCTTGAAGGAAGAGGAAAGAGAGAGAGGATGGAGAATGCTCTAGGCTAGACCCTAAAAGGAAGGACTCTCCTCTCCTGCTGAATTTCTAAGTGTACTGGGGCAGGGTGGAGGGTGAGAATCTAGGTTGGTCGGATGGTGAAAGGAACGCCCCCCGCTTCACAAGCTCCTGCTGCTCCACGTTGTCTTTCACGATCAGAACAAGTTTCAGGAAAGGAAACACTTCTCTCTGTAAGTTCTGACTGTCCCACTATAAATTTATTTCATTCTGTTGGCTCTGAGCATCTCCTCTGAACCACCTGGGCCCTGATGGGTTAGCAGGGAGATCACCTTGTTCATTTTATGTGTCAGCTTGACTGGGCCACAGGGAGCCCAGACATTTGGTCAAACATGATCCTGAGTGTGTGTCTGTGGGGGTATTTCTGGGTAAGATTGACATTCAGATTAGTAGGCTGAGCAAAGCAGCTGGCCCTCCCTAGTGTGCTGGGGGCGGTGCTCCCAGTCAGCTAAAGGCCTGAATAGACCAAAACGGCTGAATAAGAGGCAGCCCCTCCTGCCTGACTGCCTGAGCTCGGACATTGGTCTTTTCCGGCCTTCGGACTGGACCTTACGCCATCAGCTCTCCTGGGTCTCCAGACTGTGGATGGTAGGTCTTGGGACTTCTTA
>NW_012148285.1:14894403-14913272 GCF_000956105.1 Propithecus coquereli | reverse complement strand
AAAAAAAAAAAAAAAGGCCCCACCTCTTCATACGAATGCATTGGGAATTAAGTCTCAATGTGAATTTTGGAGAGACACAAACATTCAAACCATAGCAAACACTTTCCAGATCTGTTAGTGTGGTAAACCCCATGAGGTCCTGCTGGCTCTATTCCTGCCCCTTCTCCAGCCTCTTCTTTTCTTCTTCCATTTTCCACCCCCAGCCCCCACCCCTACACGCCACCCCCACTGGCCTCCCTCCAGCCCCCGCCCCACCGCGCACACACCAGGTCCCCACCTACCACAGGGACCTTTTGTGTGTGTTGTTCCCTCAGCCTGGACCCCTCTCCTCCCCACCTCACCCCCTTTCCCTGGTGCTATGGTCTGAGTGTTTGTGTCTCCCCAAAATACATATGTTGATAATTAATCCCTAACGCATTAATATTAAGAGGTGGGGCTTTGGGGAGGTGATTAGGTCATGAGGGCAGAGCCTCATGGACGGGATTCATGCCCTTATAAAAGAGGCTTGAGGGAGCTTGTTTCTCCTTCCACCATGCGAGGACACAGCTAGAAATCACCATCTTATGAGGAGCGGCTCCTCACCAGACACCAAATCTGCTGACACCTGATCTTGGACTTCCCAACCTCCATTCCTATGAGAAATAAAGGTTTGTTATTTATAAGCCACTTAGTGTAAGGTATCTGTTATAGCAGCCCAAATGAACTAGGACACCTGCCTAACTCCCCCTGCCTGCAGGGCGCAGATCCGGGGCCACTTCTGGAGGGACACCGTCCCAGTGCTTCCAAGTCCACGTCACTGTGTTCCTTTCCTTAGAAGCCTTTTCCTCCATGTGTGAATCTGTGTTCATTGGTGTGAGTATGCGTTCAATATCTGTCTCTCCCATAAGACACTGGCCTTGGCGAGGGCAGAGTGTGAGCTGTTTTCACTCCCAACAGTGTTGGCAGCAGCCAGCACAAGGCCACGCTCAGAGTAGGTGCTCAGCGCAGATTTACTGAACGAATGAGCGAGGGCTCATTTTCCTGCTTCTCTCAGCGCCAGACCAATTTGACAGGCCCCTTGAGATGTTGCAAGGTGGTGAGAGCTGTCCGGCTCTCCGATGGTCCAGTGCATAGGAATGGACAGAGTGAAACTGCAGCTTGCAGTGCAGAGACTTCACTAAGGGTGTTGTTTTCCAGTGGCTGCTGTGACAAATTACCGCAAACTCGATCTTAAAACAACACATTCTTATTCTCTTATGTTAATAGTTCTGGAGGCCAAAAGTCTGAAAGTGCTCTCACTGGGCCAAAATCGAGGTGTTGCCAGGGCATGCTCCTTCCGGAGGCTCTAGGGCAGAGTCCTTTTCCTCATTCTTCCTAGCTTCCGGACCTGTATTCCTCGCACTCCTTGGCTTGTGGCCCCTTTCTCCTCCGAAGCCAGCAGCATGGCGTCTTCAGAGCTCTCTCGGCTAAAGTCGTCCTGTCACCTTTTCTCTTCTATGTCAAATCTCCCTCTGCCTCCCTTTTAAAAGGACACTTGTGATGACATTTGGGGCCCACCGGGTTAACCCAGGCTAATCTCCCCTTTCAAGGTCCTTAATTTAATCCCATCTGCAAAGTCTCTTTTGCCAGATGAGGTCACAGAGTCACAGGTTCACTAGGACATGGATATCTTTGGGGGCCATTATTCAGTCTACTACATTAAGTGACCACAGCAATTCATTTAAGGGCCGAGCCCAGAGCTGGACTCCCAGTGTGGCAGCAACAGTGACAGAGACAGAGGTGGCGCCGCGAGGCTGGGGACAGTGTAAGGAAACGTGCTATGTGGTGCACCCTCATCACGTGCTGCGTTCTCAACGTTTTTTGAAAGCTCCCAAGAAAGAAGCATCTTATAAAAGAGAGAGAGAAGGAGATGGATATCAGTAAACTGCATGTATTATGGCCTGGAGATTAAGGATTTTTCCATTCTCTGTGCTTGTGTCTGGAACATTGCTGATTTGATGGCAGCAGAGATTGAGAAGGGCTTGTTCCAGTCACTCGATGGTCTGAATCGAATCAGATAGTGCTGGCCTGAGCCTCCTCCCACGTGTGCCTTCAGATAAGATACCAGCCCTCTCTCGATAGTTCTGGGACAAGATGCCCCAGGAAGAATGGGAGGGAATAAAACTGTAAACTTTAGGAGGGAATAAATCTATAAACTTAACAGATACGCCACGGTGTCTTGAGTCTATACAAGCATAGCCCTAGCCACCCCGCTTCGACAATATCCTGACTTACATCTTTCATTTTATTTAATTGGCTGCTATTTATTGAGCAGTTACATGGATCTTGTTTTCTCCTAGTTTTCTCCACTCATGGTCCTTCTGTCCTCAATCCCCTAAACACCTTGGCGGTTTCAAGCTAGATTAGATCACTCTAAGATATTCCTGGTTGGGTTCTGCCAAAGGTGAGGGGATTCCTGTTGGTTCCTGTTTTTTCATAAGTAGATGTCCTGGTCTTTGATAGGGTTGCTTTCTGATTGAAAAAAAAAAAAGAGAGACCTATAATTGCTCCAGATTAAATTACATCTAGATTTGAACTCTATCTCTGCCATTTATAGGCTGGGCAATCTTGTGCAAATATCTTAACCTCTCTGAGCCTCAGTTGCATCATCTGTCAAATGGGCATGCATCCAGTATCTCACAGGGTGGTTATGAAGAGTACAAGAGATCATGTGTATTAACTGCTCAGCCCAGTGCCTGCTACGACATAAGTACTCGTTAAATGTTACATTCCTTTCCTCCAACGAAGAACTTGAGTTTGAAAATGAACAGATGCAGATGTAAGGGCAGACACTACACCCAGGCTTTTTGTTTTTACTGCTGGGCACTGGGGTTTGAAGAGGAAGAGAAGGGAGGAGATTGGAGGGTGGAGTGAATAACAAGGTTGTTCAGACAAGAAGAAAAGGCTCAAGGGGCACCTGAGATTTATGGCAAAATTTCTAAAGGATGGTCATGTGGAAGAGAGAATTTGTTTCTTTTATGTGGAACTAAAACCAGCACATAGAGGCCACAGTGAATCAGATTATCGTTTCAATATGAGAGAGGCCTTTCCAAATATTTAGAGCTATATAAAGTTGGAATTTTAGGAGGTAGTAAGTTTCCATACTTGGGGGTATTCAAGCATTTAATTATTCCTTCCTTTATAAGCATATATTATACAATTACCATGTGCCACATCCTGGGAACATTGCAATGAACGGGACGGATGAGGACTCTGCCCCAGAGGAGTGTAGAGTCCAGGAGGGAAGACAAAAGTGGGATGGCTCCCGGGGGTAGAGAGAAGCTGCAGAAGTAGACAAGGTGGGATGGGGAGTGTGGAGATGCTTTGTCAATTCTTAAGGTTATTATTACTGCCTAACATCTCTGAACACTTACATGTGCCAGCACAACGCTAACGTTTTTATACAAATTACCTTATTTCATCTTCATAGCAATAGATGAGGCAGATCGTATTAAAAGCCACATTTGACAGATGAGAAAACCGAGTTTCAGAAAGTTAAGAGATGCACCCAAGGTCACCCAACTAGGAATTAGGAGGGTTGGGATTCTAGTTCTAGCAGCCTGGCTACAGATCCCAGGCTCTTAGCCACTCTGCTGTGTTTGCCCAGTGCCATCATTGCCTCCTGGCCACTGCCCCTCCGCAGAGAACCAGCCCTAGCCACAGCCCAGAACTTTGGGCCTCTCTCTGCTCCTTTCTGATTGGTCCAAATTGGCTCAGTCTGGGCCAATCAGAGTCCCCATCCTGGGATGCAGAGAGACGGGGCCAATTAGGTGATGGGAGGTTGGCAAACCAAAGTCTGTGGGTAAGCAGAGAATGCCAGTCCTTGGGGGGAAACAGGAGGACAGAGCGGCTGCTTTAAGAGTAGCAAACGAGAGACTGTGTCCCTCGAATGCACAGAATGAACTCAGCCGTGACATTCTATTTCAGTCCCCAAGCAGCACAGCTGAACTGAGCCTGTCCATAAGATGTTACATCTTCTTACATCCTGGATGTCCACTCTCCAGACCCTTGGAGAAATACCTCCCACCCCGTGTTGCCACAGCCTAGGGAAATCCAAAACCCACCCCTATGAGGTCTGTAAATTTCCAACAGGCTCCATTCTCAAGTCTTCTCTGCTCCTAGGCTTGGTTTCTTGGGTCCTGTACATCCACCCATCTAGATAGGAAACTCAGATGCTTCGCTCGTTTCCATAACAACAAAACAAAACGATGCCCTGTCCTACTCCCGCAGTCATCTGAGGAGCAGCAAAGCTAAGGATCGTAGACGGGGTCTCATGAGCTCTCCACAGCAGAACGACGTAGAGACGATCGCCATCACTCACCTCCTGGCCCGCCGCCCTCCCTTAGAGGACTAGCCCCAGCCACAGCCCTGCAGAGATCTCAATTTTTTAAATTGGAAAAAAGAAAGTCGATGTTTCAATAAAGCGCATTGGGGTGTCAGTATGGCCATAACTAGGAGAATAAGAAATCTACGTGTGACTTTCCTGATTGATGAGGTCTTTTTCATCACCCTGTGCCATGCCCTGTTTTTTCCTTTACCCCACTGCCCCCACCCCAGGTGAGCCGGCTTCCTCTCCTGTCTTAGTCGCAGCGGCTTCGCCCTCTCCTGAGAAGCCGCGGCACCGAAAGATGCTCGGGCTGTCACGAGCACCACCCCGGGTGTCTGTCAAGATAGGATTCCAGGCAAAGCCTGTTCCCTCCCCAAGATCATGGCGCTTCCCTCCACTTGCTTACACCTTTACTAAACTGTATTTTTATCAAGCGAGCTGGAGCGGATTTCTCTTCCTTCTAGTCTGTGCTGGAATATTCTATTGAAAACTTAGCGATGCCAAAAACTTTATTTCCCAGATTCCCTTTCCCTGCATGGTTCCAGGTTAAAGGAAGCCAAAAGAGGCGGTGGGTTTGAGAGGCGGAAGGGAAGCAGCAGTGTCGACTCTTTGAAAGCCGTCGTGGTTAGATGTGGAGGTCATCAGAGGGCTGTGGAGGTTCCAGCCCGTCCTCACTTTCCTTCGCCTTCCCTTTAGCTTGTCGTCCTGACCCCTGGCCCAGCTGACGTGTGGAATCCCCTCCCACTCTAGACACTTGGCAGACCGGACAGCAGCCCCCCAGAGACTCCCTCCATGGCTCCCCCTCTGCAGCCCCCTTCTTGCCACTCTTGTGCCTGACTCTCGGATCGGCTGGCGAGTGACTCCTCGGGTCCTCCCCTCCCCTCCTCTCCCAGACCTTTACCTCCCCACCCCCGTGACGGTTGTGGATGGTCGAATTCCTGTCACGAATTCCTTGCCCCGTAACTCACGGTTGGCTCTGCTTCTCGTGAATGAGCCCCGACTGATACGTGGTGACGGGCTTTACAGAAGCAGCCAGAGGCTGGAGGCGCGGAAACGTGTGTCTCCTGTGCCAGTCTAACAGTTCCCCCAGACTTCCGGTTCTCAGCCTTGACAGCACGTTGGAATCACCTGAGAGCTTTAAAGAAACTACTGGAGTCTGGTCTTACTCCCAGAGTCTCATCTAACTGGTCCAAGGTGTGGCCTGGGCATCGGGAATTTTAAAAGCAGGTAGGGTGAGTCCATCTCACCTCCTACTGCCCAGACACCCCCTCGCCTCTTCCCTGGGTGACACAGAAGAACCCTGGTGTCTGTCGGCTACTTACAGAGGACTCACCTTAAGTTTCCTTCTGCAATTTTTCTTGATTAAAATTGGCCTCTGGCCGGGCGTGGTGGCTCACGCCTGTAATCCTAGCTCTCTGGGAGGCCGAGGCGGGCGGATTGTTTGAGCCCAGGAGTTCGAAACCAGCCTGAGCAAGAGTGAGACCCCGTCCCTACTAAAATTAGAAAGAAATTAATTGGACAACTAAAAATATATAGAAAAAATTAGCCGGGCATGGTGGTGCATGCCTGTAGTCCCAGCTACTCGGGAGGCTGAGGCAGGAGGATCGCTTGAGCCCAGGAGTTTGAGGTTGCTGTGAGCTAGGCTGACGCCACAGCACTCTAGCCCAGGAAACACAGTGAGACTCTGTCTCAAAAAAAAAAGAAAAAAAAAAATTGGCCTCAGACAGAAAATACAACATCTGCCCTACATCAGTTTGACTCCTTGGCAGGCACGGCGGTGGGTACCTCTCTCTCCAGTAGCTAGGCATCGTGATCAGAATGAGAATGAAATGTGTGTTTGTGGTCTCCCATGGCGTACGAAAACTCCGATGCCACCTGTTGTCCTCATCCTCACATCCATTATTGAAATCCATTGATTACGCCTTTGATTGAACCTGGTGCTTTATTTATCAAGAAAATGACAATGATAAGCTTTCCAGCAGCTTATAACCCAAAGCAGAATGTGTCAGCCTTCAGCAACAATTGCTTTCCTTTCGTGCCATTGCCTGGTTTTGGTCTCTAAAAACCAACACGCGGTCTCCTTTTATTTTTATTTTTTAAAGAAACACGTGAGCAGGCCGAGAGCAGGAGACACGGAATCCCTAAGCTTCTTCACGGAACCGCAGAAAGGTTTTAGGATTATAGTGTGATGATGATAAAGGTGGATTCTGGCGCCAGGTGGTGCAGAAATTTAATCCCAGCCCCACCACTGACTAGCTGTACTAAATTTAAGCCTCACACCTCATCTGTAAAATGGGTGCAATCACAGGTCACGTCTCCTAGAGTTGGAGGAGTGAGGACTCAATGAAGCAACTTGTGGAAAGAACTTACTGTGAGAGCCCAGTGCTTTGTGAGGACCTGCTATGTATTAGCCATTAGACTTCTTGGGAAAGTCTTTCTGCAACCTATGAAAGAGTTTTGGAGCTATAGTTTGACCCCAGACAGAAACTGCTCATTTGTATGATAAAATCTAGATTTCACTTTGAAAGCGACACTTTAGAAAATGCCTGAATAAACTGACATTTTGACTTGATAGGAGGTTCCCCCAGACAGAGCTGGTTGAGTTAAAAGGCTCTTAGCTTGGAACTCTGCGCCCCCCTTCCCCCTTGAATGGTGATTATTCACCGCGTTCCATGTCTTCAAGTATTCTCGCTGCTTCTTGGGCCCATCAGAACTGACCTTGAGCTATTCCAGAGGACAATTCCATCTGATTCTAGAACAATCAGAGTAGGTCTGCTTCAGTCCAGGAACGCTCTGGTGATTAAATTCAGGGAGCCTTGCCCGGGGCATCATTAACTTCCTGGAAGACAGATCCCTCTCGCCATCTGTTGTCTGCCTTCACTGTTTGGCTTATCCCTTTGGTCACATTTTGAGCCAAATTGAGAAATTTTTAGCTTCTCTCAGCTCTCTGTCCTGACATCGTTAACCAGAAACACGGCGTGGTCCAGGGATCCATGTTGCAGCTGAAAGAGCCTTGGACTTGGAAACAGGAACCTGGGCTGAGGTCTTGACTGTTTGACATTATGTGATTCAGTTGGTCCCGTTTTCCCCAAAGTGGGATGCGCACTGGAATGATTTGGGATAGTATTTGGGAAAACATTAATTAATAATTTATTGTCATGTCTTTTCAGGAAAATACTGGCTTTCCATTTATGGTGCTGTAAAAAAGCGAATCAACATAAAGAAAAGAATTAAGTAAACAATAGTAGAGAGAGCTTGAGACATGGCAACTGTTGCCATGGTAATATGCAAGCGACTGATGTTTAGGAAACACTGACTTAGTCGCACAAGCCACACTGTCCTTACCTAAAAGGGTGCCCTGGATACCGTGCCTCGTGGGTGGTGTGAGGTGATCCAACACAGCAAGAGTCAGCACATACAGTGGTCAAGGCCACGGACTTTGCCTGTGTCAGGGTCTGTGTCCCAGTGGAGATGTTTACCAGCTGTGTGATCTTGGGCAGATCACCTAACTTCTCTGTACCTCGTTTGTGTGGTGTTTTCTGACGTCAAATGTGTTTTTTTCTGACACCAAATGTGTTTTTTTCTGACACCAAATACGTGTCGTTTTTCTATACCACTTTTGTGATTCTTGGGCACCAACGGGGCGTCCAAACAATTCAGTTTGGTTCTGACCCTATCCACCTGGAGTCAGAGGGCTCCGTCCCACAGAGTGTCCCCATGTCAGATGCCAGTTGCAAGTCTGGGGTCACCCCTGCTTCTGCCCAGCCGCCTACAAATGCGAGGGTTCCCACGACCACCCCTAAGGTTTGAGATTTTGCTAGAATGACTCCCAGAACTCAGGAAAGCACTTTACTTATGTTTACTGGTTTGTTAGAAAGGATATAGCTCAGGAACAGCCAAATGGAAGAGACGCAGAGGGCCAGGTCCGGAGTGGGGCTCTGTTTGGCGCTTCCGTGCCGTCTCACTGCCCGACCAACCCAGAAGCTCCCTGAATCTCAAGGTTCAGGAGCTTTCAGAACTCAATCGCCAGTCCCGCTCCCTTTCTGGGAGGTTGGCGGGTGGGGCTGAAAGTCCCCCCATCTGAATCACAGGTGCGGTCTTTCTGGTGACCAGCCCCCATCCTGAAGCTGTCTGTCTAGGGGCCCCACCCTGATGAGTCGGCTCATTGGCACGCTCAGGTGTGGTACAAAGGGGATTGCTATGGATAACAAAAGACACTCCTGTTACTCGGGAAATTCTAGGGCTTTCTGGAGCAGCTGTGCCAGGCATCAGGGATAAAGACCAGATATAGATTTTATTATGCCACACTTGTTTTCCTCAGAATAAACTACCTCGCAGGGATTTTTTCACGAGGAGCAGATGAGATAAGATACGTAAAGAAGCTATTATGGTACCTAACCATAGAACTGCTCGACAAATGTTAGGCAGTATGCTGCCGCATGCAAGTGGATGCTGAAAACATCTCAGTTGAATGTGTTCCTCAGAAGCCACAAAAGAGTCTTTCGTTATGCTGTTTAAATAAAAATTAACTAAAAATTGGAAAGAAGGAAGGAAGGGTGGGACAAGAATGTTCCGTCCGTGTCAGACGGGCCATTGCTTAAAGACCCGCCCGTGGATTATTAATTATCTGGGAGAAGGGACATGACTTTATTTACTATTTGATTAGAGCACTATCACGATGAAATTACACATTAACTTAAAGATTTCTGTCCAGGACAAAAGATAACCCTAAAGGTGATGGTTTTGTTGCCCTCTAGCATGTTAACCAGATTTGTATCTAATGTAGCAATCTTATTCTAAGATTCTTATTTTTAAAAAAAGCCTGTGAAATCGGTTCCTTAAATGCTCTTGGAACGAGCTTTACCATCTTACTGGTTCTCTCATTAATGGGTTAAATAAATTTTTGACAAGTGTTCATTCCATATTTGCATGAGTCACGTTTTCAGATTTTGAAAATACTTTAGCCTGATCATATTAATAATGCCAAGGCCCAGAGAGATCTCTGCACCCATAATTGAGTTCTCTAGGCATTCAGAGAGCACATTCCGTATGCAAGGTACCATGCCGGTGCTGCGGGGAAGACAAAAACGGGAAGGACTGGTTGGTCCCTATAGTTGAGGATTTCATAATTACTTATGGGGAGAGAGGAAGTATGTAAATTACTTCTTCCACCCTGAGACGGAGAAAAGCAGCCCCTGGCAGCCGGGAGCTTGCTTGGCACTCACAGCTCGGCTGAAGTGTTCTCCTGTTGAACATGAACACAATTTTGCCCGTCGCCAACATCAGATAAGGCCCTTCTGAGACCGTGATAGATCAAGACAAAAACAGGACTACTCCGCAAGCATGCCTGAAAGCAGATAGAGACACAAACGTCCAAATCACAAAAAAAATCACCAGACATCCCCGTATCGTGGCTCGGATGGGTGACTGCTGCTGCTTTTCCCGTCACCGTTGCAGCCTCGCTCTGTTCCTCTCACTTTATAGGAAGGAGCAGGAAGACACGCTATCAGAGAATTACCCCCACTTCCTGACAACATCCAATCCACAATAAATGCCCACTTCCTTTAAACTGTCCCCCAAAGCACCTAACACAAGCTTAAATCTTGTAATAAGTCCTCTCTAGCACTCTCTTACTGATACCTTCTGTCCAGAGTTGAATTAGGGGCAAGCTAGCCAGGTACCAGTCCATAGACGATGCTACTGACTCACCAAGATGATGCAAGCTGGAGAAAGTTGTCCCCATCAGACTTCCTTAGAGAGAGCACTTAGTGTGGTTGGCAGAAACCCTGACAGAAGCTTGTTTCCATTAGGATTCGTGGCTGCAAGCAACAGAAATCAGCTCTGCCTGACTCAACCAAAAAACGGGATTTAGTCGGCAGCTATCAGTACAGATGGGGCAGGTGGGGTGGAGGCCCATAGAAATGAAAGGGAGCTGAAGGGACAGGCTTGGAAATGAGTGAGGATGGAGAGGGCCCCAGAGACTTGGCCATAGGACCAATCTGGCCAGGATGCCATTGTCACCATTGCTGGACACCACAAATCCAACCCCACTGTCCTTTCATCTCTGTGTCTTCTGCTTAGTGGTCAAAGTCTTGGACACCAGCTTCTGGTTGGCTGAGCCTGAGAGAGAGGGAGTTGCTCCCTTGTTTAAATTCTCTAATAACAACTGACACAATGAATGATTCCCCCAAAACTAGGGTTTGGATGTTGAGCAACCAGAAATTCCAACTTTTGACCATTAGAGGAGGGAGACCACCCCCACCCAAGACCACGTTTGAATAACAATAGATGGTCTCTGAACAGCCTTCTAAGTGAAGTGAGTCCTGCAAACTGCAGGCATTTTTTTGGTTTTTTTTTTTGGTTTTTTGAAGAGGGTTATGGTGAATTGATATCAGAGCTAAATTGCTAGCAACAACAGAGGGGAGATTCCGCGCTCTCTTAATGTGGGCATCTGAGTGAGACTCCTCAGGTTAGCATCCTGGCCCTACCTTTTAACTAGCCGTGTGATTCTAGTTGAGCCACTTAACCTCTCTGAGCTGCAGAATCCTCATCTATAAAAGAGACGATCACACAGAAGGGTTGCTACAAAGATTAGCGCAGATAATCTGTATAAGCACTTAAGTACACATAAAGCACTTCGTGTATGAAGCACTTGCACAGTATGAAGCGCATGGTAAGTTCTGAATAAGTGAAATCTAAAATCACCATCATCATTGCTATGGGCGATCTTTTCCTCACACAATGCTCAGCTTTTGTTCTAAATAGATGTTGGATAAATATTTTAAAGAATGTTGAAGAGCCACCCCTAAATTTGCCCACTTGTTGATGCCAAGCAGTAATATTAACTTTTCAGCAATCTCGAGAGCCAGTTGTTAAACTGTGGGTAGCTTGAAATCTGCAGTAGTGGGAGTGTTTACACCATGGAAATGGCAAATGCTACCAACTAGGGCTTCCACCTCCCTCCCCTCCTCCCAGCCAGTTGTTAAACATTTGCCAGCACCTGCTAATTCCAGCCCTTCGTGCCCTGCTGTGGGGCATCCAGCAGAGGATATTTGCTGTTCCTTTGCGGCTCACCAAGCCCCAGGGTCCTGCTTCCATACAAAGAAGGCCACTAATTACTAGTGCTGAATAAACATGAGGTTGATTTAAACATTAATTTACTTATCATTAAAAGCTTATCTGCTTCTGCTGATGCTGTGACTCTAATGGGAATCGTGGGTGGTGATTGGAGATAGCTGATGGCGGCAGAGAAGGATGCTCTGTGCTCTGGCAGGAGCAGGGCTAGGCTGAGACTGTGGTCAGAGTGCCCCACCCATCTGCTAAGCAGGAACCCCTGGGAAGAGGGCAGGGGAGCCTTCCTGGGGACCCGCAAATTGTGCTTCTAAGATTTTTTTCCTTCAGTCCTTAGATGCTATTTGAAAGAAGTGACAGCTGTAGCATTCCTAAATAGGAGGGGCTTAGGGCCAGCAATCTGGTCACAAGGAGGGATCAGGGGATTTGTTTTACAGCTGCATTTGTGGTAGCAAGCCCATGGTTTTGACAAATCAGTAAAAATTCCATGGGTTTCTACCAAGTTTTTTACTTATACTTTATACAAAATTGGGGAAAATGTCTCTTTCCCATTTCAAGAACACTTTTAAAATGTTGAAGTGTAAAACCCCATGGGTTGGGGCTAAAGCCATTTCCCCCCAGGAAAGCCCACCCTGTGGAACTGCCACTGGTTGAAAGCATTTGAAAAGGCTCCTGACTGCAAGGATGTGACAAGGTAAAGGGACACGGGGACAGAGAGGGACAGCCTGGTATATCTGGGTGGCATAGGTAGGCAGTCTATTGTATTGACAGTTTTCAGGGCTCTGGAGTCAGACTGTCTTCTTTCAAACCTTGCCAGCTGTGTGATCTTAGGTGATTTACTTAACCTCTCTGAGACTTCTGTAAAGTGGAGAATGAGAATACCTGCCCTGTAGATTGTGACAATTCAATGAGGCAGTGCGAGGCCCAGTTCCTGACCTGTGACAAATGCTCAGATGAAAACCAGCTTTTGTTGGTATCAGCGTGAGACGGGGGATGGACTTGGAGTGGGGAGGGCAGATTTGGGGAAGGAACTCGGGGCAGGTGACAGAGAATGGCAGGCACAGGAGGGCCCCGATGCTGAGGGAGCTCAGAATAGAAACAGTATTGATAGCAGAATGCAAAGCAGTGTCACTTGAACTACAGATGCTTAATTGGATTTCTCCAGGGCTGACTCACTCACTGCCTTTGATAGACGCTGTTGCCCTCCTGGTGTCTCTATCCTGGGATTTGAAAATTTTCCACCTGCACTTGCAGTCTTTACGCCTGGTTTCAGCAAAACGCAGGGCTGTGTGTACTCCTCCATGCCCGCCCGCCCGCTCGCCTGCCTGCCCTCCTCACGTTTCACTGTGCTGCATCAGGCGTGGGGTGATGTGCTAGGACCATGGAGGAAAAGGCCATGGCCCTTAAAGGGGGCACCGTCTATTTAGGGAGAAAGACAAGTGCCTGGGTGGTTACCTGGGGGATAACAAGGGGGCTGTGCTGTGTGAAGGAAGAGGCTCTGATCCAGCTGAGAGCATCAGGAAGGTTCCAGAAGGAGATGCTGGGGCTGTCTTGAAGGCTGCATAGGAATTAGTCTGAAACAAAGGTTCTGAGCTGGGGAAGGAGTTAGCCCAGGTGTGGGGAACCTGCAGCCTGAAGTGCAGCCTTTTGACCGAATCCAAATTTCACAGAACAAATCCTATTATTTTTATTAGTACATTTTTGTTCGCCTTTTATATTTTTATTTTCTTTTTAAAATGAACATATTTAAAACACCAAAGAATAAAATGAGTTTCAATGAAATAATCCTCCCAGATTGACCGGCACAATTAGAAACTTAGTAAGCCATAAGGGCTAAATCGACGGCTGCTGTGCTCGTGATTTAGTTCCAACTTCCCCCGCCTGACTGGCGCCACTACTGCCCGAGGCTGGTTGGTGAGAGTTTATGGGGGCTGAGCATGCCAGCTTTTGACAATGGTGCGCCATGTTTCTGTTTGAAGTGGAATTTGTGAAGAGTTGCACAGCTCGACAGTATTTTTTAACTCTGCCTGCTGAACAGCCCATCACGTCAAAGAAGACCAAGAGAACACTGAAGGAAGAAAACAGATTTTTTAATGAGGATTGGGAATTGCAATCTTATCTTATTTCTGCTAAAGGTAAGATGATTTGCTTGCTTCGTGATACTGCAGTATCAACATTAAAGAAATTCAATGCTCATTAGCATTATAACACTCATAAGGACCATAAATATTTTAAATTAGAGGGAAAGGCACAAAAGGTTGTATTGCAGAAATTGAAGATGAAAAGCAAAAGCAAAGATAATGCTTTCAAGCAGCAAGAAGACCTGCAAATAATGCCACTGAAGCAGCTTATAAAGTAGTTTATATACTCAGGGAAAAAGGGAAATCATTCAGTGATGCAGAAATTGTGAAAGAATGCATTACTGGAGCTGCAGAATGCTTAGACCCTGATGACGTTTCAAAGTACAAGCAACTGCCTCTTTCAAGGAGAACCATAACTGATCAGCAGCATGAAATTAGCCTTCAGGTTAACAGAACAACCTCATGCAATACTTCAAAAGGAAAATAATATATTATTCAGTTGCTTTGGATGAATCAACTGATACTACCAACTTGGTGCAGGTTTTATACTTCATTTGGGTCATAACAGAAGATTTTCTTTGCTATGGAGAGTTCCTCGCTTTGGGCACTCTTGTGAACAGAACACAGGGAATAGATATCTTCAACAACTTCCAAGATAAATGCCATGAAGTTGGACTGCATTTGGTAAATTTAGTGAGTGTATGTGCAGACGGTGCACCTTCCACGACAGGAAAACATGAAGGGTTTATTGCACAGATTAAAAGAAGTATTCACAGATCCAAATGCTCTCAAATCTCTGTGCTAAAGCCACTATTTTAAGTGACAAACTTTGGAACAAGTTGTAAGTATTCTTAACTATATTCCTACAAATGCAACACAGCATAGTCAGTTTTATAACATGCTAAAGTTGAATGATGAGGTATTCAGCGCGGATTTGCCCCATCATTCTAATGTGTGTTGGCTGTCAAAGGCACAGGGTTGGCCCAGCCTTTTCTCTGTGCGAACAGATTGTTAAATTTTATGAAGAACAGAATCAGCAATGTGACTGACTGAAAGAAGATTTCTATAGGAATGCAGCATTTCTGTGTGATACCATGTGAAATCAAAACGACTTGAATATTTCTTTGCAAGGTGAAATTAAGTCTATATATGATATGTGGCAAAAAATACAAGCATTTCAAAAAAAAAAAAGTTATCTTTTTTTCAAAACACTTCTTCAAAAGGAAATTTCAGATTTTCAGATGAACATTTTCCCCAGTTAGCAAAGATCACTGATGAGCAGGATGATATATGTGAATTATTTGAAGAATATGCAACTGTTATAGACCTATTAATTGGAGAACACAATGAAAGGTTTGCTGACTTTGAGAATCATGACTCAAATTAGCATCTCAGCCTCACCTAGTTGATATCACCAAGGCACCTAAGAAACTACAGATGGAATCGATTGAGCTCTCAGTAGATGACATTTTAAAGTCATCGTTTGATGCTAAGAAAGATCCAATTGAAACATAGAAAATGGAATACCCACGCCTTTGGCAACATGCCAGAAAAATGCTCACTTGCTTTTCAACCACTTATTGCTGCGAATCTGCATTCTCCTACCTAACCAAATCAAGACACCCTTCAGGTCACAAATGACCGATACCCACCTAGAGGACCAACGGAAACTGCGGATCTCCATGCTGCAACCAAATATTCAAATACTTTCCAACAAAAAGCAGACGCAACAAAGTTAGCAGACACAACAAGGTTAGTTAACTTTAAAATTAACAAATAGTTCCCATTTTTTGAAATGATCAAGTACATAGTAAGATTTTTACAAAATAATGTACATTTTTAAGTATATCTAATTGAAGTTTCTTGAATGCGACCTTATTTGATTACAGCTACATTAATGCGGCTTCCAATATGAAACGATTCCCCACCCCCGAGTTAGGATTACAGGCGTGAGCCACCTCTCCTGACATTCTTCACCTTTAAAATGGGAATGACGACAGGATCACTGTCTAGGATTGTTCCGCATGTCAAGTGCTGAGCATGATGCCTAGGACAGACATAGTCAAATGCCCAATAATCAGTATCTCCTATCATTATTAAGAGCCATGAGAAAGAAGCAGGGAGAAAAAGGGAACAAGAAAATGATGTTGAACAGTCACTGTTTCTGAGAAATGAAGCTATAATAATATGTAAAACCTGTAAAGAAAAAACCTTTATCGATTGTATTTGTTTGCATCAAAGTTTTAAAATGACATTTTTATCTGATTGTAGAGTGGATCCTTAATCAATCTTGGAAAAGACAAACAAGTACAAAGAAGGAACCTAACAGTGTGCATAACCTTGAGTTACACACCAGAGACCACTTCCCCTCCGGCGTTTTGGTGTATTTCATGCCGATCTTTCTCCTCCACGTGACCCAGGGGTGGCAGGCTTACCCTGGGGGCCCTGGCCTGTATCCGTCTGGCGACAGCACTCAGCACATCACTGAGTCTCCCAAAGAGATCCAAACCCACAGCACGTTGACAAGGAAGTAGAGGTCTACGGAAGAGCCCATGCGGCCGGACTCCATCACAATTGCTAGGAGATGGCCGTGTTTTCCTCGAGTGTCCCATCTCTTTTCTTTCTCTCTTCCATGTGCCTCCCAGCCACAGGAGACCCATCAGGTCCCAAACAGTTCAGCTCTGGTCTTCAACTTACAAACTCCCGTTGGCAAAACCAAAGCCTGGTGGTTCTCAGAACATCCAGGAAAGAAGAAAGAAGCGTGCTCCCCCACGAGGCAACCCGTCAGAGTATGGACATTCCTACATTCACCTAAATAGAAACCATGTCTTTTTCTGGAAGGTGGAGGGATGGGTTGTTCTACCTTTGAGAAAAACAAGGAGTCAACGTTTACTGAGCATTTACTGTGTGCGGGGCACCGTGCTCAGCACTTCCTGTGCATGAACTCCTGCACATCCTCACAGCAGTCCTATGAGACAGGCATTGTTTTTATTCCCATTTTACAGATGAAGCAACTGAGGTTGAGCAATGTGCCCAAAGTTCCACACTGGTAAGTGGTCTTTGGGATTCAGCCCTAGCTCCTACTCATGACCACTACACCACGGCGTCTTCTCTCCACGTGGCTACACGATTTGGGGTGGACATGGTTGCAGACCTTGCCCTCCCTGCTTTTCCCAGAACTCTGGTTTGTTCAGGAGGCAACTTGCCCGGCCCTGGATGGCGGCCAGTCATGGAAACCCCATTTGCCTTTGCCAGACACCCCCTTTTCCAGGCTGCCTTGCACCTGGAGGTAGCGGTGAGACATACTTGGGATGAGTGAGATGTAAGAGAAAGTCTGCTTGGGCTTCTGGAAAAGATGCTTAAGGCCTTGGGTGGGGCCCTGCAGCTGCCGCAGGCCCTATGGTGAGGATGGCAGAGGGGAAGTGAGGAAAGAGCCAGACCCTTGATGACATCCTTGGGCCACCGCTGACCCTCAGACCACCTGCATCTAGACTGCTCGTTAAGCAAATATTAAATGTCCTTACGACTTAAGTAGAGTGACCAACTGTCTCGGTTCACCTGGGACTGTCCCAGTTTCAGCACAGCAATTTCCATGTCCTGGGAAACCCCTCAGTCCCAGGCAAACTGGGAAGGTGGTCACCCTAGATTTAAGGCGCTATTAATCAGATGCTCTCTTGCCCGCAGCTGGAGACATTTTCACGGATCCACGTGCGCGTGGATAGTGTGTTTTTAATGAGAGCAGGATGCCAACATACCTACCTGTGTCCTGCTCATCTCAGCGTTGCAAGCATTGCACTGTGATGATTTTCCACGATGTTGTTCAAAAAGCATTTGAATAGTCCCTGCAGAGTGCTTCGGAAGCTTGGCTGGAACTGTGAATAAGCCACATTAGTCCAGGTCTCTGTGTCATGAGTGCTGAACCCTGGAGATCAAACTCCACTGTTGCCGGCTCATTCCAGAAAAGGATGTCATCTCCAAGAACCCGACGAATGCAGGAAGGAAAAGAAAGCCAGCCGTGTGATGCGGAATCTCGGCCTTTCACGCTTGGACAGCGGGGAAGAATGGGTCATTTTACCAGCTTTGGGCGGGAGAGGTGATCAGCCCTGCGAGAATAACAGTGCTGCCGCTTTTGCAAGATTTCTTTGAAAACGACACGATCCGGCAGCTTGAGTGGCAGCCTAATGGAAACCCAGCAGAGACCACGCTGTGAAGGCACAAGCAGATTGCCAGAGGCAAGGACTGACTTTTTAAAATAGTATTTGTTGGCTCCTTTCTAAAATAAATCATGGAGGCCGTGGACGTCTTCGGGTGCATGAGAAGAAGTCACATCTGACCTTCGAGATGAACGCTGGCCTGGGATTTGGAGCCTGGGTCTGAGTCCAAGCCCTGCCACCAACCTCCTCTGTGACCTTGGACAAGTCGTTCTCCTCTCTTGACCTCTGTTTCCTGATGTGCAAAATGAGGGGTTTTTTGAGCCCTAGAGCTCCACTCTGCTAGCACAGAGAGGGCATAACCTGCTTTAGACCCAGTGAGATCGGAGTGCAGATCTTGGGTGCACCGTTCACTGGCTGCAAGTTCCTTCGCAACTCTTGGCCTCGGCGCCCTCACCGTTGAAAAGGAATAGTACCTTCCTCGTGAGGCTGTGTGAGGAGTAAACAGGCTCACAGGTGTGGAGCAGGTAGCCCGGGGATTTGCACAGGCAGAGCAGGTGCGTAGGAAGAGCTACTTCCACCCACGCCTCTGCCCTGGGTAAGGGGGAGAGTGGCTTGGCCAGGTCAGCTGGCGGGCAGTCCTGGGCTGTCTTAGCCAGCACTCCGGCGTCAAAGGGTGAGTCTCACCGTCATGCACTATTCTAGTTTCCTCAAACTGAGTGGTGCTGAGATGATGAGCACGTACATTTGTTTAGCTTTCACTGGCTTAATGAGCTTAAATGCTGTCCCCGGAGGAGAGTAAGTGTTGAGAAGTCTCCAGGGAGCCCTTGGGTTCAACCACTTCTCAGCATCATGCTGGAGACCCAGGGACCAGAGAGGTGCTGGCTGGCGGGCTCAGGTGACTTACCTAGGGAAGGGACGCCCTTGCAGTGCACCCTGGGAGGCCAAGCTGCCTGTGTTCCCTCTTGGTGGCTTAATGGTCTGAGTCTTAACTTCCACTCCTGTCACCCTGGTCTCACGCCTGGTTGTAACCAGACCCTCATTCCTAGATGTGACACTGTCTTCCCAAAAGAATGTCACCTTCCTCAACAAAGGTTTATTCTTCTCTTCTCCAAGGGTTTTCTAGACTGTCTTAGTTTTGATTCTTCTTAAAGTAGAATTTACTAACACTGAAAACTCATCAAGTTGCATAGTTGTGTTTGTGCCCTTCTCTGTATGTTA
>NW_012148285.1:14889667-14894008 GCF_000956105.1 Propithecus coquereli | reverse complement strand
TGAAGTGCCACTTACAGGAGAGGCACAGCCTGGATGGTCAAGGAGGGATACTGGCACTTGGGGAGAGGGGGCAGCTCGGACAAATGTTAGAAATGGGTGTGGTGCCCCTGGGTAGGTGACAGTGAAGAGTCTGCCCAGTTTAGGATGTGTCAGTGACAACATATGGGTCTGGGTTGTGAAGAATCTTAACATGGGAGCCATCTTAGGTTCTAGAGTGAGAGCATGGCATGGTGACATGTCTATGCAAGCCAGTTTGGAAGACATGGTGATCAGTATGTACACACCAAGGAGAAAGACCATCCTCATTTTGAACTTTCTGTTTATGGCACTCCAAGGAATTCCTGGAAGATACGTTTTCTCATGAATCTTCAGCTGAGGTTGGCACACTACAGCCCACAGTCCAAATCTGGCCCACAGCCTGCTTTGGTACAACCCACAAGCTAAGAATGGGTTATTTTCATTTTTAAATGGTTGGAAAAAAATCAAAAGAAGAATAACATTCCCTGACATATGAAAATTATATGAAATTCAAAGTTCAGTGTCTATAAATAACGTTTTGTTGGAACAGAGTAACATTCATTCATTTGTGCATTGTCTGGGGCTGCTCATCACTATAATGGCAGAGGTGACAGAGACCACATGGCCTGCATAGCCTAAGAGAATTCACTAGCTGGCCCTTTGCAGAAAAGTTTTGTGATCCCCTCATCTTCAGAGAGAACCACAGGAAGTATTCAGAGACTAAGGAAGTTGCCAGAGCTGGACGAGCTCTCACCTTTCATGCATGAAAAATTCAACACCCACAGAGGGGGATATTGTTTATCAATTCACTGCCTCATCCAGAAAATAGTTCTTGAGAGCCTACTGTGTGCCACGCTTCCTGACTTAATTTTCACTTCTGAGAGGCACCAGGAGCGAGGCCAGCTACCAAGGCTCTCGCCTGCCTGCTGCTTTGACGGAGGGGCCAGAGCCCGGTTCCTTCTCTGGGCTCCAGTGGGGGATTGCGTTGTGCTCGGAGCATATAAGCTTGGCCAACAGCTTTCCTGCAGGTGCCTGCTAATGCGATCTGGCACTTTCTGTGACAGCATCTGTCCCTCTACACATCCTTTGCTCCACTGAAGGACATAGTAAGTGTGATTTCATTTCTTAGTTTCTATTTTTTCCTTCAGACTCTTGCCAAGTTGGTGCCCAGGTAGAGACACATAAGTCCTTCCTGTGGATGGTCCAGCAAGCTGTGAAAGGGAGAGAGGCTCTACCCTGGATATGCTTGACCTTAACCCTAAGGCCATTGGCTGAGCTGGCCCAGAAATAATTAAAGATATGAACAGGCCAGGTGCGGCATAATCCTGCTCGTGCCTGTAATCCTAGCACTTTGGGAGGCCGAGGCAGAAGGATCGCTTGAGGCCAGGAGTTTAAGACCAGCCTGAGCAATATAGCGAGAACCTGTCTCCCACAAAAAAATAGAAAAATTAGCTAGCATGCCTGTAATCCCAGCTACTTGGGAGGCTGAGGCAGGAGCATTGCTTGAGCCCAGGAGTTTGAGGTTGCAGTGAGCTATGTTGATGCCGCTGCACTCTACCCAGGGTGACAGAGCAAGACTCTGTCTCAAAAAAAAAAAAAGATATGAACAAAGATTAAGCTCCAAACAGGAGAGAGACACAGAGAGAGAAAAGAAGATGGAAGAAGAAAAAAAAGCAAACTATTAATATATGAATGTTCAATAATAGGGCATTGGTTACGTATATAGTTTTCCAACTATACAAGGGAAACTCAATAGCCACGAAAAAGATATTGCTGACCAGACTGCAAGGGGCCCCTTGAGAACATAAAGCTGGTGTGCAACAGATCCGGCGAGCCACTAAAGGAATAGGTTGTCAGATTTAGCAAATAAAAACGCAAAGCTCACAGTTACATCTGCATTTCAGACATACGGCAAATATGTTAACATAAGCCTATCTCATGCAGTGTTGAGAACATACGTATACTAAAAAATTATTTGTTGTGTATCTGAAATTCAGATTTATTCAGATTTTTACTGGATGTCTTGTGTTTTGTTTGGTAATCCTTCAAGAGGAGGGAGGCCAGACTTTTAATATCAGCCTCATTTTCTAAGTAGATGTCAGCCCAGGGGGCTGGTTCTGTGCTGGGGAGGAGAAACAGTTTGAATAAATGGGGGGGTATCTCCCAGCCTCATTTCTCTCCATGCCCGCTGGAGAACCCTCAGCTGAGCTTCCAGTTCTGTGACAGTTTCAGGAGACAGCAATGAAAGGCCCCAAAGAGAACCAACAACAATGTTCAATGAACTGATGGAAGATGAAAATTGGGGACAATTTGGCGATGTATGTCAAGGCCTGGAAAACATTTAAACCCTTTAGTCTAGTAATTCCATTTAAGGATTTTATCCTAAGGAGACAATTAAGGATACATAAAGATTTAACTATGATTATGTGTAATACGGGTTTGCTGACAACAGCAAAAACCCAGAACAACCTAATGCCTAACCCTAGGGCGTTGCTTAAACCAATTACGGTTCCCATGCAGAACAGAATTCTACACAGGCATCAAAAATGATGTTCTGAGATGTTATTGCTACGAGAGAATAGACCTTATAAAAAACTGGTTAGGAAATATTACGATCCTATTTTGCAAAGTACATATGCATAGAAAAAAGAAGACTCCATTCAAAACGTTACCATGATTATTTTAAAGGAATTTTTAGTTCCTTCATTTGCTTCTCTGTATTTTTAATTTTTGTTCTTATAATAAGCGTGTAATATCTGGGTGATTTTTAAAGGTTTTTTTTTTTCCTCTTTCATTGCATGGGCCACCCCTTTCCTTGGAGGCTCCTTTGGACAGTCTTGGGTCACCCAGACCCTCTGCAGAAGCCTGTCTGTGCCTCTGTGTCTTCAGACACATCTCAAGCCATAGAGCCCACGGCCCAGGCCAGCAGCCCATTTGCACGTGTGTTTCCTGACCTGTATCCTTCAAGCCTTTGCCTAACTCTGGTGGGGAACCGTTTCATGTTGGAAGGGCACATTAATTTAGCTGTAATCAAATAAGGTCGCATTCAAGAAACATCCGATATACTTAAAAATGTACCTTATTTTGTAAAAATTTAACTACTATGTACTTGATCATTTCAAAAAATGAAAACCATTTGTTACTTTTAAAGTTAACTAACTTTTTAATGACTTTGTTGTGTCTGCTGTTTGTTGGACAGTATTTGAATATTTGGTTGCAGCATGGAGGTCCGCAGTTTCAGTTGATCCTCTAGATGGGTATCAGTCCTTTCTGACCTGAAGGGTGTCTTGATTTGGTTAGGTAGGAGAATGTAGATTCGCAGCAATAAGTGGTTGAAAAGCAAGAAAGCATTTTTCTGCATGATGCTGAAGGCATGGGTATTCTGCTGCATTTTTCCATATTTCAGTTGGATCTTTCTTAGCATAAAACAATGACTTTAAAATGTCATCTACCGAGAGCTCAGTCAATTCCATCTGTAGTTCTTTAGGTGCAAAGTCGTTTTGATTTGACATGATATCACACAGAACTGCTGCATTCCTATAGAAATCTTCTTTCAATAATTCACATTGCTGATTCTGTTCTTCATAAAATTTAACTATCTGTTCTCACAGAGATAAAGTTTGGGCCAACACTGTGCCTGCGATAGCCAACACACATTAGAATGATGGGGCAAATCCATGCTGAATACCTCATCATTCAACTTCAGCATGTTACAAAACTGACTATGCTGTGCTGCATTTGTAGGAATATAGTTAAGAATTCTTATAACTTGTTGCAAAGTTTGTCACTTAGTAGCTTTAGCACAGAGATTTGAGAACATCTGGATCTGTGAATACTTTTTTTAATCTGTGCAATAAACCCTTCATGTTTTCCTGTCATGGAAGGTGCGCCGTCTGCACATACACTCACTAAATTTACCAAATGCAGTCCAACTTCATGGCATCTATCTTGAAAGTTGTTGAAGATATCTATTCCCTGTGTTCTGTTCACAAGAGTGCCCAAAGCGAGGAACTCTCCATAGCAAAGAAAATCTTCTGTTATGACCCAAATGAAGTATAAAACCTGCACCAAGTTGGTAGTATCAGTTGATTCATCCAAAGCAACTGAATAATATATTATTTTCCTTTTGAAGTATTGCATGAAGTTGTTCTGTCAACCTGAAGGCTAATTTCATGCTGCTGATTAGTTATGGTTTTCCTTGAAAGAGGCAGTTGTTTGTACTTTGAGACATCATCAGAGTCTAAGCATTCTACAGCTTCAACAATGCATTCTTTCACAATTCCTACATCACTGAATGGCTTCCCTTTTTCCCTGAGTATATAA
>NW_012148285.1:14886095-14888517 GCF_000956105.1 Propithecus coquereli | reverse complement strand
AGAAGGCCACATGTGGCTTTAAGGTCACAGCTTCCCCACTGCTGTCCTAGCACTTTGGGAGGCTGAGGAGGGAGGATTGTTTGAGCCCAAGAAGTTGGGACCAGCGTGGGCAACATAGCGAGACCCTGTCTCTACGAAATAATTTTTTAAAAGTAGGAGGATCACTTAAGCCCAGGCATTCGAGGTTGCAGTGAGCTATGATGACACCATTGCACTCTAGCCCAGGCAACAGAAAGAGGCCCTGTCTTTAAAAAGAAAAATAAACAGATGAAGAAAGACTCAGAGAAATGAAGCCACTGGAACATGGTGGACCCCTGTGAGCCTGAGCTGTTAGGTACCAAAACCCTGGCTCCTAATCACTACCTCTCTCTTTTTTTTTTCCTTTCTCCATCTTCTCCTCTCTCACCTCTCAAAAATTACCAACAAGGTATCTCTGTCAACTCTGTGGTTATAATCCAGGATTTCTCAACTTCAGCATGATTGACATTTTGGAACAGATCGTTCTGTGTTGTGGGGGTTGTTCTGTGCACTGTAGGGTGTTTGGCAGCAGCCCTGGCCTCTACCCACTAGATGCCAGTAGCAACAGCCCCCGAACAACACACACCCAGTTGTATTTAAAAAGTAATCAAATACATCTCCAGGCATTGCCAAATGTCCCTGGGGACCAAAATGGCCCTCACTGAGAACCACTGCTGTAGGCTTATCTCTGCATTAGCTGTGGAAAAGGATTCCGGAGTCCCTCCAGTTGGACGATGGCCTATAGAAGCCCACAGGAACAGTCTGTGCTCTTCTGGCAAGTCCAAGCTCGTTGGAGGCAGCTGCCACCTGCTAGGACATCCCAGGGCAGGGCTTGAAAAGAGCTTGGCATGCCTTGGCAATAAGAGATGCGGGCTGAGGCGAGGCATCCCTGCCTCTTCTCCTGAAAGCTGGGATGCCGGGATTGGAATGGAAAACATGGGTCGTTCTTGACCAGCAAGGGGCAGGGTCCCCTTCGCTGGTCTGCAGATGGCACTGCTGAAAGGAGCCAGCAGACTGGGCTCTTCACGAAGACACTGTGGGATGGGGCAGAAAGATCGGTGGACTCTGCTCCGAAGGGTCGATTTCTGGTCCTGGTCCTGCCCCGCTTGCTGTGTGCGCTCAGCCCATCCCCTCTACCTGTCTCCTCATAGGTAAAATGAGAATATTAGTGCCGTGCCTCTGACTCTCCCAAGGACAGCTATCAGGAGCAAAGTAGGATATTGTGTCCAAACGGACCCATTCCATCCACTCGCCTGCTTCACTCTTCTTCGTAGCACCTGAAGTATCATACGTGTGTCTTCCCTCTGTCTCTGCGGCCACAGTGTCAGCTTCCTGAGGGCTTGGTCTTGTTTGCTGCATCCCCAGAGCTAAGAACAGTGGCCGACATAGTAGATGCTCAATAAAGACATGCAGACTGAACACACACACACACACACCATGGGGAAGTGATTTGAAAACATGTCTCAACAGCTGTGGGCATACAATCCCTTTGTACTCACTGGTTCCACTTCTGAGAATCTAAACCCTTCTCCCCAAATGAGCAAAAGCTTTCTATGAATCGATGTTCTTCCTGCACTGGCCAAAATAGCACAGACAACCGGAACAGCCCACCTAAGTCATCAAGATAAGGGCATAATTACACAACCCTGAGAAACTTACTTGGTGAAATCCAGGCAATCATTACAAATATTGTTTATAGTAAGGTGAGTTGATTTTTATAGCACATACACAAAACTATAATGAGTAATGCAAAATTGTACATGCAGCCCACTTGCTGAGCTTCCGGAAGGGAACGTCCCCCCATACACTGGTGGTGGGGATACTGTGCACAATCTCTCTCGAGGGCAATTTGGAAATTCCTGTTATAATATCAAGTGTTCATGTCACTAGACCCAGCAATTGCATTTCTAAGAATTTATCCTAGAAATGTATTAGGAAACAACTCAGATATCTATGAATAGGGGAATAGTTAAATAAATTACCATATATCAGTATAATGGAATACTATGCAGCTGTTTAAAATGAGATTTGTATGTACTGACATGGACAGAAGCTCAAAATAGATTATTAAGTGGACAAAAAGCTGGGCACGGTGGCTCACGCCTGTAATCCTAGCACTCTGAGAGGCCGAGGTTGGAGGATGGCTTGAGCTCAGGAGTTCAAGACCAGCCTGAGCAAGAGTGAGACCCCATTTCTACTAAAAACAGAAAAATTAGCTGGATGTGGTGGAGTGCATTTGTAGTCCCAAATACTCGGGAGGCTGAGGCAGGAGGATTGCTTGAGCCCAGGAGTTTGAGGTTGCTGTGAGCTAGGCTGACGCCACGGCACTCTAGCCCTGGCGACAGAGTGAGACTCTGTCTCAAAAAAAAAGAAAAATAGGAAACTGAACCCCCCTCCTCACTCC
>NW_012148285.1:14818643-14885808 GCF_000956105.1 Propithecus coquereli | reverse complement strand
GTGAAGATGGGAAGGAACTTTATCAAGGTGTTATTAACAGTGATCGATCATTTCTACGTGGTGAGACGGTGGGTGGTTTTGGCTGTCTCCTTCTGAGGGAAGATGTCCACAAGGAGCACGTGTGGCCTTAACAAGGGGTAACCCACGTTCACAAGCCCTCTTTGTTTTAGCCGGGGCGGTGCTCAGGATGCAGCGCTCTGTTGATGTAACCTGCTGTTGCGTGGTGTCCTGTTTCCCCAGGATGGATGACATCCAGCTCTGCAAAGACATCATGGACTTGAAGCAGGAGCTGCAGAACTTGGTCGCCATCCCAGGTAACCATTTGTGACTTCACCTCGTGTCAAGCAGCTGCTTGGCGCCCCCAGCCTGGCCCATCTATGCGCCTGGGGTCTTGCTGTCTTCTCCTAGCGTGGCCTCATTCTTGCAATGCAGCACTCCCTGAGGTTCAAATGGAACCATGTGGTTCAAATGCAACTTCGAGTTGGGCAGACCCGGGTTCGAGTCCTAATTCTGGCCACTTCCTTGACCTTGGGCAAGTCACTTTACTTCTTTGAGACCGAATTTCTTCTCCTCTGTAAGTGTGGTAGTAACAGTGATAGCACCTAATGCATTGGGTATAAATGTCTTTGTGCTCAATGGGACAATGCAAGGCAAGTGCTTAGCTTGTTATCTGGCCCAAAGAGTCCAGTAAATATTAGCAGTTATTACACTTATTATCCTGTTTGGGAGCGAGTAGAGTATAGTGGTTACATGCTCTAACTCTGGAGTCAACCTAGATTTGCTAATTATTAGTGACATTACTTGTTTGGCCCCTTCCCCCCCAAAAAGCCTTCCTTACCCACCTAGGGGGGGTTAGGTGCCTCCGTGGGGCATGTCTGTCTCCAGACTTCATGCTCCTTGAGGGCATGACACAAGGTTTGGTAGGTGCTAAGGGAAGGTGTATTGACTAAATAAACACAGCTCTAGCTGAGGAAACTTGGTCTTGGCAAGGAGCAACACAAGCCAGGGAAGCAGCCACCATTGTCCTTGACTTTAATGTTTTCACTATTCTCTCAGTTCAAGAGGTGCGTCCCAAGAGTCTGCTCTACAGCAGGCCCTGAGCTCGGTGCTGGGCACGCAGTGAGGCACACAGAATGACTCCCTCCTGTCCAGGCACACAGTGGGTACCCATAATTGACAGCTGTCACTGAGCTACGAGAGCAGAATAACCAGAGCAGCATTTCCCAGCCTTGACGCTGTTGATGACTACGGCTGTCAAAATGTCAGTATCATCGTTTGGGGTTCATAACTTTTTGTTTGGGTTGGGGGGCTCTGTGTGGTGGCCTGTAGGATGTTAAACAGCATCCCTGGCCTCTACCCACTACAGGCCGACAGCACAACCTCCTCCTGCCCTTGCAGTTGTGCCAGTCAGAAATGTCTCCAGATGTTGCTGAATGTCCCCCAAGGCGGGGGAGCAACATTGCCCCATCTAAGAACTATTAACTTTAGGGTACAGTGATCTGGGTTCAAATCCAGCCTTAGCAGCTAGGTGACCTTCATCGAACAACTTAATTTCTCTGAGCCTTAAATTCCTTGTTTGTAAAATGAGGCATGCCAATCATGCCGCCCTCTCATGGTGGTTTTGAACGTCTCATATAACAAATGCAAAGCGTGGGTGTGTTCAAAACACAGTCTTGTTGTAAGAGTAGCATGTGAAATGACGGTAGAACTGGGTACTATTTCTTTAATGAGCATTTACTAGGTGCCAGCCACTGAGCAGGCCTTGGGAATAAATGAGTGGCTAGACTCTCCTAATTGAAAGGGAGTGACAGCTAGTGGGTATGGGGTTTCTTTCTGGGGTGATTAAGATGTTCTGAAAATGGATTGTGGTGATGGTTGCGCAACCCTGAATACGCTTGGAACAGATGAATTCCATGGTATGTGAATCATATTGCAATAAAGCTGTTCCCAAAAAAAGTTAAATGTCAAACACAAAACAATAAAAGAATAGGGGAAAAGTACCAAAGTCTAGACACCACACACTAGAAATTCTGATGCAGTTGATCGGGTGTGAAGCTCTGGGATTGGTCATTTAAAAGCTTCCCATGTGATTGTGATGAACAGCTGGGATTGGGAACCACCAGGCCTGTCCTACTGTCTCATTTTATAGCCCTCCAAGGAATGGTTTGGTCGAAAGGTGTAGAAACCCATTCACTCTTATGTGAGCACAAAACTTGCAATGACTAGGAGGGTTATGGAGTCCCGTGGAGCCCGAGGTCATTGTTCCCTAGAGCTGCCCTAACAAATTAACACAAACCGGGTGGCTTAAACAACAGAAATGAATTCTTTTACAGCTCTGGAGGCCAGACCTCCAAAATCAAGATGTGAACAGTCCACCCTCCTTCCTAAGACTCTAGAGGAGAGTATTTCTTTGCCTCGTTCAGCTTCTGGTAGCTCTACACGATCCTTGGTGTTCCTTGGCTTGTAGCTGCGTTACTCCTATCTCCTCCTCCGTCATCAGATGGCTTCTTCCCTGTGTGTGTCTCTGTGTCCCCTCCTCTTCTTATAAGGATACCGGTGGTTGGATTTAGGGCCCATCCTAAAGAATATGACCTCATTTTAGCTTAACTAATTACATCTGCAAAGTAACTTCCAAATTACTTTGGAAATGGGTATTTCTAACTAGGATAGACATAAATTTGGGTGAGGGAGAGAGAAAAAGACACTATTTCCATATGGGGTAAATATGAATTTTATGAGTGTCCTAGTCTGTGTGAGCCGCTATAACAAAAATACCATAGACCGGGTGGCTTATAAACAACAAACATTTATTTCTCATGGTTCTCGAGGCTGGAAAGTCCAAGATCAAGGTGCCAGCAGATTTGGAGTCTGGTGAGGGCCTGTTCCTCATAGGCAGTGGCTTCACCATGTCCTCACATGGTGGAAGGAACCAGTAAGCTCCCTTGGGCATCTTCTATAAGGGCCCTAGTCCCATTCATGAGGGCTCCACCCTCATGCTCTATTCACTTCCCAAAGGCCTCACTTCTTACTACCATCGCCATGGGGGTAAGGATTTCAACATTTGCATTCGGTGGGGACACAAACGTTCAGACCACAGCAGGAGGAGACACTATTCAACCCACTACAGACATGAAGCCCAGCCCAGCCCCACAAGGGTCTGGAACCAGGAACAGGAAAGCCAGTGGAATGTTCTTCCCCCCAGCTGACTCCCATTTTGAGTGCACATCCTGTTTTCTCCCTCCAGTTCGTGAGTGGAGCAAGGCCACCCCGTCTCCCTGCCATGATCTCCCCATGCGAGTCTCCTGAATGTCCCAGGAGACTCTGATGGGCCCAGTGTGGGTCACCATCTCCCTCGTGGGAGGGAGGATTCCCAGGGCCCCCCATTGGCTTGGCAGGATCCGTGGGAACCAGCCGAGCTCCCACGTGTCAGGGCACAGGGGGAATGAGTGTGGGGCCCCTGGGTCTGCCAAGGCAACTGCAGGCCAGAGGGGCTCCCCTCCAGGGCATGTGAGAAACTGGGTGGTCTTTGGAACAGCACAGCTGACCAGGGCTGGTCCATGGCAGGAATATCTTAACGCAACATTTAAAAAATCAATATGCATGCAAAAATAAATCCATAATGAGCAAAATACCAAAAGTATAATTAGAGACGGGATCAATACTGACGTTTTGTGCACAGAGGCCAGGGATGCTACAACCTGCAAGGTGGGGTTGGTCCCACAGGGGAATATGTCCTGCCCCAAATGCCATTGACTTCCCCACTGAGAAACACGACTCGAACAAGGTCCTGGGGCCGGTTAGCAACAGAGCCCAGTCCCATTGAGTCCCCAGAAACCAGTTCTTCCCCATGACTTTTGGCAGAAATTCAGATTTCAGAGTTCTGTGAGAGCCTCTTTCCTCTCCTGCCTTTGTAGTCACCTGTCCCCACCTTCTGCTCTGTCCTCCTGGGTGAGAGGCTTTCTCTGTGTTCCCTGGACCAGTGCCAGGTTTCTAGATAGATTTAGCTGAGTTCGGGGGGGAAAATCCTTGATGTTTCTGGCAACACATCAATACCAGTATTAAGTAGAGAAAACCACGAACAGCCAAGAAAATCATGTTTCTTGAGCCGGAGTCAGAAAATGATTCGCCAGCTACTGGGTGGTGAGTGGGGGGGTTTCTGTGATTGGAGAACACCTGGGGTCCTTCCTGCCTTGAGGGCTTCTCGAGGACCAGCCGAATGTCTCGCCCCATCTCCACGGCTCCCCCCACCACCTTAGAGCTGGGGACGCACAGGCTTGGCTGTGGGGCGTGGGCACCTTCCCCTTGAACATGAAAATGATGTCTTGGTAAAAATAGTGCGTGTCCTAGGGTTGTTAGGAAGAATGAAAGCAGTGGTGTTCAACTGCGGGTGATTTTGTCCCCCATGGAACATTTGGCAATGTCTGGAGACATTTTTAGTTGTCACAACTTGGTGGGGGGAGGGCGTGCTGCTGGCGTATAGTGGACGGAGGCCAGGGATGTGCGGGACATCCTTCAGTGCACGGGGCGGCCTCCTACACCAGGGAACTGTCTGGTCCCACATGTCCACAGCGCTGACGTGGAGAGGCCTAGATTAAATGAAACTGTAAGCTCATGATGAAACGAATAGAATTCTAATAGCTGCAATCTATTAAGCACTTACCGTGTTTGCACACTTAACATGTTTGCTTTTCCTTCATTAAATAAGTATTTATTTCTTTTGCACCTGGTTTGGTAAATATTGAATCTGGAGGGCATTTAATCATTAAAACAATAGTGACAATGTAAAATAATAGTGTGTAATAATAGCGGCTAACTCTTCATGAGCCCTTCCTGTGCACCAGCCAGTGAGCTAGGTATTAACATTTTCCTCGGTTTAGATCTCTTAAAACTTGCAACAACTTTATGATTATCTGCGTTGAGAGATTGGAAGCTCAGAGAGGTTGAGGAATGTGCCCAGAGTCACACAGCTAGAAAGAGTGGGGAGCTGGGGCATCGAGCCAGGACCGTGTGATTCTACAGGGAGGACTCACTGTTAGAATAGGAGCCGTGGGCCAGGGGGATCAGTCAGGAGGCCACGGCATGGTCCAGGGAGAGATGAAGGTGGCCTGGGCACAGGAGATGACCTGGAGCAGGTGAGAAGCAAGTTGGAGGGTCATATGGCAAGCCCCTGGGGACATTAGGAATCAGGTATGTGATGCCAGCAGGCAGGGGGGCAGTTGGCCAGCTGGGAGTTCTCAATGACAAGCAGGTGGGTGATGCTGCCAAGCGAGAGGGTCGCATCCTCAAGCAGGAAGGTAGTGCCTGCAGTGGGGAGATGTTGACAGGAAGGGTACGTGGCGCACAGCAGGCAGGTGAGCAGCCCTGGCCAGGGACTCGGAGACTCGGGCCAGTCACGGGGTCGTGAGCTGTGCAGCCCACCTCTGTGACTAGGCGGCTTCTCCCAGGAATCGCTGGAGGCGCCACAGCTGAGCGGGGGAGGCCGGGGGATGCCTCGATGGGCGAGAGATAGGAAATGTGGGGGGAGGAATAACTAGGGGACAGATGTTTTCAGGTGCTGGGGGCCCAGCAAGCTGTCACGTGATCCTGGCCAAGCTCTGGGGAGTGGGGCAGGGCACCTGGGAGTGCTGGAGTGCTGTGCAGGGTTATTGGCGGAGGACAGTCGCACCACGCAGCCCTGGCGCGTCTGTGGGTGCTGGCGCCCACTTGGAGAGGGCGGTGAGTGATTTGGGGGATCAGACCCCAGGGACCCACCACGACAGGAGTGACACCGCCATCGTCCATCGCAGCAATGGCTGGGAATGGGGGGCGGCTAGCAGTTCCGCTGCCCATCTTCACTGGGCAGTGGGAGATGCCAGCTTCCTCTCCTGTCTCTCCTCACCTCCGGCTCTGCTTCCAGATCTAGAAGAAACTGTCCACGCCTGTCGTAGGCAGACAGACGGACTCAAGTGCCTTCGATAGTCACCCTCATCTGTTTCTTTGCCGATGTTTTCCTCTTCCAGAAAAAGAAAAAACCAAGCTGCAGAAGCAGAGAGAGGATGAGCTGATCCAGAAGATCCACAAACTGGTGCAGAAGAGAGACTTCCTGGTGGACGACGCGGAGGTCGAGCGGTTACGGTGAGTGGGCAGGTGTCTGCGAGCGCCGGGCTTCCTTCCGGAACCCATCGTCTGCTCCTGGGACTCCCAGCCTTGCCTAGCACACATGGCCTCAGTGTCAGTCCTCGGACGCTGCATCCAAATGAAGCCCAGCCTTCCGGCCTGAGGACCCAAATTTGGGTTTCAAGAGAAACCCAAATCCAACTCCAAAAAATCTTGCAAAAGTCTGTGTATCTTCAGTGAATGTCATTCGAGGAGATGACCAGGGAGGAATTATATTACATAACACATGGCAGAGCTTCCTACACACCCTCCCAACTCATCAAGGCAACTTCTCAAAACTTCTCCTGCAGTTGAAGCCCTCCATGAGAAGAGAGGCCCTCAGGGCCCCTTCCAACCCAGAGGGCAACTTCTTCTTTATTCTGTGCTCTCAGAGACCCCTCTCCAAGGCCCCTGCAATGTGCCTGGCCCAGCTCAACCAGGCTGGACCCACCAACTTTATCCTGGTGACCCTGGGAAGATCGAAGATGACTTGTTCTCTCAGACTTGCAACGTACCCTCTGGGAGCACAGGTGAATAGGGTAGCTTAAAGGTACAGGGTCAGGAGAGGTGTTGCCTGGCTCACTGACCCCAGCAGGGAGCCTGGGTCCTGTAATGTCCCAGCCTGTGCCCTGGGGTCTCACCCTAGCTCTGGGTGAGCATTTACCCCATTGTTATGTGTCTCTGGTTCAGAGCAGGATCATCAAATGCAACATACACACATAACACACAACAACATATATGCGCCATCTGCAAAGCCTGACACTTGGTTCCACGCACTAACCTACGGTTTCATTTCATTGGTTCCTTGAAGTTTTCTTTGCTTACTGTACTTTCTTCTTGTCTTTTACACATCTGCCTTCACAGGGAGCAAGAAGAAGACAAGGAAATGGCCGATTTCCTGAGAATCAAGTTAAAACCTCTAGACAAAGTAACCAAATCTCCAGCCAGTGAGTGCATACATTATTCCTTCTCCTCCTCCAAGAAAGGGAAAAGGATATTTTAAAGAGGTCTGGGAGCCAGAGGGGGCACAGCAAAATGCTTGCTAGAGATCAAACCTGAGCATGAGATGGCAGCAGGCAGGGCCAGCTTCATGGGCCTGCAACTTATGCAGATGCCCAGGGCCCCACACCTAGAAGGGTACCTTGCTTGGTTTAATGTTCTGTTACTGCTGTCTTGAAATTCTTAAAAATTTTGGAACAAGGGGCCCTTAGTTTTAGTTTGCACTGAACTCCACAAACTATGTAGCTAGTTCTGGCAGTAGCTGTCCCTCCCTAATCACATGGTTTGGTGAATTCCATAGAAGGAACTGGGTGGCCACTTAGGCTCAGGGAGCTCTGGCCTCTATTAGGGCTGGAATCACTGGAGGAGTGAGAAGCACACTTCTCAGAATATTAGCCTCACAGGACACCCAGAGCAAAAGGGGTTCTGTGTGAACTAAGTTTATGAAATGTTGTATTCTTGACCCTATTTGGAGGGTCCTGATGTTCATTAGGATATTGAAGTGATAATGGATCCTGCTGTCAAGGAACTGTCTTCTTTATGTCTACCCGGTGTTTCTCAAATGTGTCCAACTGCTGTATTAGTGAGGCCTCTTACAGTTATAAGAAACGGAGGCTGCGTGCAGTGGCTCACATCTGTAATCCTAGCACTTTGGGAGGCTGAGGCAGGAAGATCACTTGAGGCCAGGAGTTTGAGACCAGCCTGAGCAAAAATAGAAAAAATTAGCCGAGCATGTTGGCACGTGCCTGTAGTCCCAGCTACTCAGGAGGCCGAAGCAGGAGGATCGCTTGAGCCAAGGAGTTTGAGGTTGCTGTGAGCTATCATGATGCCACTGTACTCTAGCCCAGTGACAGAGCAAGACTCTGTCTCCAAAAAAAAAAAAAAGAAAAAGAAAGAGGAAAAGAAGAAAATAAACAGAAAAAAAGAAATGGATGCCCAGTTCAAACAAATCGAAGCAAAAAAGGGGATTTGTTGGAGGAAGAGCAACAAGAACTAGGGCCTCAGGGACTGAGCACTATTAGCTCCCTCACTTTCCTTCTCTTTCTCATCCCTGTCCCTCTTTGCATGTTAGCTCATTTTCTCCTGCTACATGGGCCTTCTCTATGGAGCCAGAACTCCAGACTGACAACTTAGAAGCTCTGAGGCAGTGCCACAGATTCTTTCCCCTGGTGTCTAAATACATAACTCTCAGGGAAAGATTCTAATCAGTTCTTCTTGGATCATGTTCCCAACTCTTACTGTCACCAAGAGGCTGGGGTACTGTGATTGGCCAGGTCTGTGTAACATGCCACTCCTGAAGCCACAGGGACATGATCTGTTACCAGAGGAAGAGGGACTGGGCATCTTGCTGGGAAAACAAAAAACAAATGCTGTTACTATCTATACAACCACAAACCCAGTTTTCACTGACCATCATTAACATCCTATGGAAACATGGTTGTAGAGTGTGGGGAGTAAGGGAAGAGAAGAACTATGGTCCTTTCTACTGGCCCCTAAAACCACAAGGCACACGATCACTGCCTAAAGCCAGCATCCTCAATGGACTGTCTCTTCCATGAAAGGCAAAGTAGAAAAACTCCACCTAGAAGCATGGAGAAGGAGCAAGGAAACTTGCCTTCTGTGTATCAATATGGATGGAAAAAAGAGATGATTCTGGCAAGAGATTAAACACCAAGTCTGCACCACATGCAAGGGACCTAGTATTTACACTACAAATCTGGTGCTGGAATCCCAAGTCGAAAAATAAAAACTACTCTAAAATGAGTGAAATCTCTAGGACCTTATCAAGAGCAAATACAAAACTGCTAAGGAGGGATCCTTCTGAATCCTGTGGTACGCAGCACTCCCACAGATAAAACAACCGCCATGAAGATGAGCTCTCAATAAAAATTAAAAACCCATGAATAATTGAATCACCACGAGGGGAATCAGTAGATGCAACACAGAGAATGTCCTCCCAAGAACCAGAAATAATAGAACTATTTTAAAAGAGATAATAAACTAAGTATATTTAATTTACTAAAGAGATAAGAGAAGGAATAAAAACCAAAACAGGAGGATGCTTTGAAAAAAGAACAGGTGGACTTGCAAAAAATTAGCCTTCTAAAAAAATCATTGGCACTGACATACATAAAAAGTCAATGGATTAAATACAGAGACAAAGCTAAAGGGAGGATTCATAAATTGGAAGACAGACCTGAGAAAATTACTCAGCATGTAGCACAAAGAGAAAAAGAGGTGGGAAATACAAAAGAGAGATTATGAAACATACAGGCTAGAATGAGAAGGTCCAACTTACAACTGGTAGTCATTCTAGAAGGAGATAAAGAATGGGAGGTGGAGGTATTTAAAAAGTATGAGCAATTTCAAGAACTGAAAAATATGAGCCCTCAGATTGAAGTGATGCGAACAAAATTCCCCATTTTCCATTTGCCAAATACTTCTTGAGTGCCGGCCGATGTGCTAGGCTCGGCCGGTATGATGGTGAGGAGAGCTGACTAGGAGAAGGGCTGAAAGCTATGGTTGAAAGCTGAGAATCAAAAAGCCCATGTGCCCAAGGAAAGTGGGAACAGTTACCATATAAAATGCACGTCAGCTCTCCATACCACCTGAACAAGGCCTGGAACAGTAATACCTGGCCAGGGGTTGGGTTGGGGCTGGGGCTGCAGATGGTCAGGGCTCTCCTCACCTCCCCTCTTTCTCTCTGTCCCTTCTCCCTCTGTGCTCCTGTCTTGCTGCAGGCTCCCGGGCAGAGAAGAAAGCAGAGCCCCCACCTAGCAAGCCCACGGTGGCCAAGACAGGGCTGGCACTCATCAAAGATTGCTGCGGGGCCACCCAGTGCAACATCATGTAGTGCCCACGTAGGGTGCTCCCAGGGCCACGGGGACCCCCCTCCCACCCTCTTGTCTTCACAGCCCCCATTTCACTGGGGCCCAAGAGCTCTCCAAGGCAGAAGGGGTTGAAGGCAAGCCCGTGACTGCCGCCCGGGCCATGGCGCAGTAGGCGGGCCAGGCCACCCTGTACAGAGTGTAGCAATAGGGAGTCCCTCACTGTCGCATGGCCCTCCCCAGAGCATGCCAAACCCAGGAGTCTGTCTCACTGTTATCCAACCACCAAGAAAGGTCCTCCCTGAAAAAAGTATATCTCCATTTCTATCTAGCTGTATCTAACCCGCCGTGCGAATGAACTGGGAGAGGGGCATGCTCCCCAGGCGTGTGTAGTTGTGACTTTTCAACAATCTAGCACCATGTTGGACACATCCCCCATCCACCCTCCTAGCTCTGCTGTCAGGCCGGCCCCCCACGGGCACAGGCCCCGTCCCCTGTTTGTCCTCCCCCAGCGGCTGTGCTCTGGAGGGCTCCATACAGCTCAACGTGTCTCTCGGGCACCATCCGCATAGCGTTCTTGGAGACACGCAGGGCCCATCTGTAAAGATCGAGCTTGTGTATGGTGTCGTGGTCACATCTGCTTCTTCCTATCCTGTGTCTGGGCACAGTTCACATCGGGGGGGGGCGTCCACTGAGCTCTCAGCTTGCCATGTCCACCCCAGGTGGACACGTGGAATGGAGTGGGGCTGGGGGACCTGGGCCGGTGCGCAGAAAAGGTGGCAGATAGCTGGAGGCTCCAACACCAAGGCCAGGGTGGACGAGAAGGAGACCCAGAGCAGATGCTGACCCAGGCACTGCACCCCCCAGGGGCCGCTGCAGAGATGCCAGCAGACGCCACCTCACCAGCCCAACACACAGACCTCCATCAAGAACAGCACCGGGCGGGAGAGGCAGCCTGACCCGACTGTGCCCCAGCACTTGGTGGCGTGTCTTAACCAGCCACCAAACAGTTCCACTCGTGTAACTTGATGTACATTTGCTACAGCCAGCCCGGCACAGCCCGTGTGACCTCTCTATACGTGTGTGTGTCGTGACCGGCCTAAGTAGTTAGCGTAACTCAAGATTTGCTGATGTGCAATCACTCATCAGAGAAAATAAAAATGGAAACCACGTACACAGCATTTTAAAAGTTTTTACTTTTTTCTTGATTATGGAAGTAATCCATGTACATAGTAAATCATTTTAAAAGTACAGAAAAGTAAAAAGTTTTTTTTAAACACCATTATTCTTCCAAATCCAGACCATGTTGACATCTTGGCATGTTTCCTTTCAGTCTTTTTTTTTTTGTGTGCATTTCTTTTTTCATGATTGACATCATATTGTATCATTTTATAACCAGGTTTTTTTCCACTTATTATATCACCACCATTCTCCCACGTCATTAAAAGCTCTTTGTAAACATTAAACATTCTTCGTAAATCTTACCAGTGGCTGCTTAGTAATCCATCTTGTGGATATACTGTAATTTATCTAACCATTTCCTCACTGTTGGACATTTAGACTGTTTCTGGTTTTTCCGTATTATAAATAATGTCACGGTAAACATCCCAGAGGATGAAGCTTCATCTGAATTTCTGATTTTCCCTTAAGATAAACTCCTAGAAGTAAAATTTTGGGGCCATGAATGAGCGGCATTTTCAAAGTATTTGTAAATCAAAAGTTAATCTGAATTGTGTCTCAAGTCAGGGCAGTTTTGGAGTTGACGCAAAGTGCCTCTGACGGTGGGTTTGACGGGCCCTTCCCAGGGGCAGCACGACCTCAGTCCTCCCGCTGTCTCGGATGTGGTCGTGTGCAGCCCAGGCTTTGGTCTACATGCTGCTTCCTGCCATTCCGACGCTGGAGAGGGTCCACCACAGTGGCCCCAGGGACACTGTGTCCTTCATTCCCCTAGACCAAGCATGAAGCCAGATGGTGTCAGTGTCCTAGGGCTGCCATAACAAATGACCTTATAGTAGGTGGCTTAAAACAACGGAAATTTATCCTTTCAAAGTTCTAGAGCCAGAATTCTAAAGTCAAGGTGTCTGCAGGGCCCTCTTCCCTCCGAAGGCTGTATGGGTCCTTCCTCGCCTCTTCCCACTCCTGGTGGCTCCTGGTGTCCCTTGGCGTTTCTTGGCCACATCACTCCAGTCTCTCCGTCCTCGCCTGGCCTTTCCTCTGTGTGTGTCTCTGTGCGTCCTCTCCGTATCTTATAAGGACACCAGTCACTGGGTTTAGGGCCCACCTGGATCTAGTACGATCTCATCTCCATCCTTACCTTAATTACTTCTGCCAAGGCCCTACTTCCAAATAAAGTCACAGTCTGAGGTTCCAAGTGACATGAATGTTAGCGGGGGACACTGTTCGGCCCACTGCAGACCTTTCCCACTCTAATTTGCAGTAAAATCTCAGGCTGCAAAGGGGCCTCCCACTCCCCCTCCCCCATAGAAAACACAGGTCCAGGAGGCCTGACTCGGACCAATTACAGACGGTCACTCACTGATCCAACAGAGCAAAGGAGATCGAACCCTCATAAACATCCTGCCTCTAGTACTTCTGCTAAGCTCTGGAGTAAACCTACTTTATGTTGCTGCTATTCCTATTGATTTTTTTTAAAAAAACAAACAAAAAACTCATTTATTTAGGCCATCGCAGGAGAACAGAAGAAAATAATAATTCAGTTTGTTCCCGGATCACCAGGGCCGCCTGCAAAGCTGGGAAACCTTGCAGACTGTGGGCTTGGGTACACCTAGACTTGACAAAAGGAATAACAGTCCAGGCGCGGTGGCTTAACGCCTGTAATCCCAGCACTTCGGGAGGTGGGAGGATTGATTGCTTAAGGCCTGGAGTTTGAGGCTGCAGTGAGCTATGATGGGGCCCGTCTATCCTGGGCGACAGAGCAAGACCCTGTCTCTAAAAAACAAAAACCCAACCTCCCAGCCCCACACACAAACCCTGAAAAAAGAATGACATCTGCTGCAGCTGACCCAGGCGTGCTGACCACCTGGTCTGCTCCTCAACTGAGCCCGACCGGGTAGAGCCTGTCGTTCCTTCAGTTTACAGAAGAGGAAGTGACAGCAATCTCTTCACCCGGCCCCGTGGCTGTTAGCGGGCGAGTCATTATTCAGCCCCTGCCTCTGCTGGAGCCTCGATCGTCCTTTCTCTTCCCATTGGCATTGAGAAACATCTCTCCCATTTAAAACACACACACACACACACACACACACACACACACACTCACACACTCCATCCCATCTTTCCTGGCAGCTGCCACCTTTCTCTGCATCTTTCCAGCCTTATTTCTTTAGAATTGACGATAGTCTTACTGTCGCCATTTTCCTAACCTCTAGATCCCTCCTGAATCTATTTTGATTTGGTTTTTGTCATTCTCTTGCAACTGACTCCTCTCACCAGGGATGCAAGCGTTTGGTGACAAATCCAGTCCAGGCACGTCAGCCACATGCTGTCCCAGCTCTCTGCAGCGTGTGGTGTAGACGGTGCTTGGCTGGACTGGGGATGCATTTCTCCGACTGCTCCCTGAGGCTCTCTGTTTGAATCCAGAGTAGGCACATCAAATGTAAACTGGGGATCCGGAAAGTACTGTCCCCAGGCCGAATTCCGCCTGCCATCTGTTTTGCAAATAAAGTTTTATTGGCACACAGCTACGCCCATTCGTTCAGTAAAATCTCTGGACCTTTAAGAAAAAGTTGGCTGGCCCCTGACCTAAACGGCACTCAGCTTCTCCCGTGTGTTTCTCATCTCAGGTTGCCCAAGGTCATCCTAGGACTTGCCCTTGATGTCTCTGTTCCTCCTTGCACCCATCCGGTGGCCAGGCCTTTAGCTTCTACCTCCCAAGTCTCCAGAGTCTGGCCACGCCCCCAGCTGCGCTCTCAGCGTCTTCCGCTGGGTCAACAGTACCTCCTTGACTGGCCTCCTTGGAGCTGGCCTTTCTCCCCTTAAATTCATTCTCCACGCGGCAGCCCAGGTGAGTTTCTGAGTAACGCAAACCTCATTGTCATTCCCCTCTTTAAAACCCTCCTGTGGCTTTGGGGGGAAAGCCACGCTCTGTCTGCACCCTTAGTCTCATCACGCCCCTTCCCCAGGGCCCGCTTCCTGCTGGGACCACAGAGCTTCCTTGGGGTCCCGGGTTTTCTCCTTGCCGTGCTCTTGATGGACTTTGCACATCATTCCCTCTGTTTGGTCCTCCTCGGCAGCCCTGCCAGCCCTTCCTCCTGCTGCCCTCTGCTTAGTCTACCTGTGCACCCCTCTGAAGCCAAAACAGTCTTCCTAAAGCACAAGTCTAACCAGATATGTTTCAACTGCTTCCCAGTTTAAAAGTCTCCTGTGCCGGGTGCAGTGGCTCACGTCTGTAATCCCAGCACTTTGGGAGGCCGAGGTGGGAAGATCACTTGAGGCCAGGAGCTCAAGACCATCCTGAGGAACATAGAGAGACCCTGTCTCTACAAAAAAAGAAAAATTAGCTGGGCATGGCTGTGTGCACCTGTAGTACCAGCTACTTGGGAGGTTGAGGCGGGAGGATGGCTTGAGCCCAGGAGTTCGAGGCTGCAGTGGGCTATCAGGCCACTGTACACCAGCCAGGGCGATGGAGCGAGACCCTGTCTCTTAAAGAAAAAGTCTTCTGTGCCTTCCCACCGTCCTCGTGGTTAAGTCTCAGGTCTTGGGCCTGGTTTCCAAAGCCCTGTTGAATCTTCCCACCTCCCTTCTCACCGCTCTTCCAGCGTCAACCTATGGTGACCTTAAGGACTGTATAAGAGGTGCCCAAGGACCTTGCCATAGGATGTGGTTGGCATGGGCAGCCGCGGCAAAGTGCTGGCAATGGAAGCCAGATGCACCTGGCGGAGACATAATCCACCCCCAAATGGCAGATGGGGAAACTGAGGCTCAGACAAGCGATTAGCTCAAAGTCACACAGCATGTAAATGGTCGAGACAGGGCCAGTGAACAGAGGCCTCGGGCTGCCAGCCAGGCTTGGGCGTTTATGTCACATGTGTAATTCCAGCAGCATTGCGGCCCTTGTTCCTCGCAGAGCTGTGATGGGTTAGCGGTGACTCATGGCCGCGCCAGCAGCAGCGGAGCCTCCCATAAACCCCTGAGCTCCGGGGTGGCTGGCTGGCCCTGAGCTGCGGGGTTCAACAACTCAGCTCATCTGCGGCTTGAGAAGCAGCGATGCCAATGTGCCCGAGGCCACCAGCGGGGTCGTGTGACAGGCCTCACCGGCTGGGGCTGGAAGAACAAACATCAGGTCACATTTCCATTCAGTAACATACCGGTTAATTCCACTAGTTAAAGAGGTGCTTGGCAGGTACCAGGGAACACAGAGATTCCGGCCTTCGTGGAACTTACGTTTTAGCGAGGGGGATGGAGGTCTAAGAGGAGGCTGCTCAGCAGTGTTAACTCGGAACCAAACCCACTGACCAGCAGGATTGGCCAAAGGGAACGAAATCTGGAAAGTGACGAAGGGCTTCAGCTTGGAGCCAGACTGCCCGGGTTTAAAATCCTGACTGGAGCCAGCCTGCATCCTGGGCCACTTTCTTCTCCTCTCGGTGTCCAGCCCTGTGCGACGGAGAGCACAGCGGGAGGACGGGGTGTGACAATACTGGAGAAGAGTTGAGGACAAGCGGGTAGTCAGTAGATGATGATTGATTATCGCTAAGTCTTCCCAGCGGTTCTCGAGGCCTGGGGCTGGGGGCTGGGGAGGAAGGGGCCGTCAGACAGACGGGGACCGCCCCGTGGAGCTGACAGTGGGCAGATCCCTGAAGAGACACTGCAGGGGGACAAAAGTTGATGTCACCCAAATGTCAGCCAAAGGCCCGGCCACCATGTGTCCCCAAGATTTCTACACCTTTCCAGGGGCTTCCGGGCCCATGGTCACATTTGGCCCTACCTACCTCGCCCCACCAGCCTTCCCCCTCCCTCTGCTCCCACCAAGTCCGATATGGATGGAGCTGGAGCGTGTCTTCTCCACTCCCCACAGAAGCTGCACACGGCCCCGGGGACCTTGCAGAACATTTATGGAGGTGGGAGGGGTTCACATCACAGCCACCAAACACGTGAGGATTGAACATTAGATTTCCAGCTTCCACCGGCTCTGCCACCCTGCCCCCCACACCCCACCTCCGTCCCCTCAGCTCCCTCCCCTTCGTGGGAGCGACCTGCCCCTGGCTCGCAGGGAGAGCGGGAAGATTTATTTCTCTGCTGATCAGAGACATGCGGCTCAGTGCTCCTCCTCCCACGGGAGAGCAGCTGCATCAGGTGTGGGCTGTGATGAACCGCTGCTGTTTTCCTCCGTCCCCTGGGAGAGCGGTGAGCACGGAGGACGTTGAAATGCAGACGGAGCACCTAACGATTCCGGGGTTCAGGGGAGGACACATCTCACAACGAGACGCTGGCAGGAACCCAGGATGGAGAAGGTGAAGCTGGGGGTGGCGTGGGGGCTCTCCTGGGCTGCAGGGTTTACGATGAGGATCTCCCAGCACGGGGTGGGGTGGCAGTCTAATGTCTGCATTAGGATCTTTTCAGTTATAAATGACCAAAACTGAAGCCAAACAAGCAAAAAATAAAGAAGGACATTTCCTGGCTGCTGGGCTAGGACGTTGGAGATCGGGGGTACCAGTGGGTCCGGGGGTTCAAACGATGCCATCTGGACTCAGGTCTCAGCCTCCCTCGTGCTGGTGAACCATTTCTACACGGTATTGCTATGTGTGCTGAAAAATGGATTCTTTTTGATAATCCAAGTGTTCGGCACAATGGTTGGATAAAGAGGAAGTGCTGACACACAGTCCAAAACCAAATATTCATCAAAAAAAGCTAATGGTGTCTGTTTGGTGGTCCAGGGCTGGTATCATTCACCACAGCTTTGTGACACCTGGTCGGTTGATTACAGTGATGTCTGCCGCAACCAATTGGATGAAATGATGCGGCAGCTTGCCACGAGCAGCCGAGTTTGGTCGATAGAGACAGGCCAAAGCTCTTGCAAGACAACACTTGACCACATGTTGCACAAACAACGCTGCTCAAACTATAGAAGCTGGACTTGGAAAGTCTCTATCACCCACCATATTCACCAGACCTTGCACCAACTGACTACCCCTTCTACCAGGCTTTGGACCACTTTTTGCAAGGAAAAATATTCAATTCTCAACAAGCTGTGGAAAACGCCTTTCACGATTTCATCACCACTCGCTCTCCAGGCTTCTTCGCTGCTGGCATAAACAAGCTACAATTAAGATGGCCAAGCTGTGTCGACAGTTTAGGCGCACACTTTGATTAATTGTGCTGCTTCTTGTTTGAGATATAATAAACTTCTGATTCAAAATCGGACATTTCATACTTAATGACCTAATAGTTAAGTGGTGGGGGAGCAATTCGAACCCAGGCCTGTGACTTCAGAGCCTGCGTTCTCAGCCACTGCCTCGCCTTCCAAGCCCACGGACGGCACGTAGGAGGCTCTGCGGCAGAAGGGAGCCGCTGGGGTAGGAGCCAGGCCAGAGGAGAAGAGCAGGGGGTGCAGGGGGAGGGGCTCAGCAAGGGTCAGGCTGCAAAGGCCCTCCCCACCCCGTGCAGGACCTCGTTGGCCAGCCCCGCACACAGAAGCCAAACAGGGATTCTACTTGAGAACAGGAATTCCCTTCCCAAGATTTCTCTCCCGATTCCTTGTCTCAGACACACCAGCCTCAGTGGCTGCTGACGCACCGAAGGCAGTGAGCCTGCAGCCCTTGGGAGGATTTGTCTGCACTGGCTGTGACATCAGAAACTCTGTGAGGGGAGACAGGGTGGGTGGTGGGGGCAGAGGGTCCCCCTGCATCTGGGAAGGCTCTCAGGTGGAGGAGGAAGAAGAGGACTTCACACAAGCTGCCTGAGGCACGTGGGCAGGGAGAGATGGTGCCAAGCAGGCCCAAGATGTTCCCTGCATTCACCCACCCCCCAGAGGTGCTCCCGGCTGCCTCCCCAGGGCTCGTTGTGGAAGGAGGAACCCACAAGCGTGACCCCTCCACCCTGCAGTGGTTTCTTCCCCTTTTCCTTCTCTGGGCCCCAAGTCTCCCAATTCCAAATCCTTCCTTCCCAGAACATGTGAGTTCTTCTCTTATCTTGCTGAGGACGTTTCCAGCTCTTGATCCTCTGGCTTGAGGTCTTCCACGCTCCACACCTGTGCACCTGAAAAATGAGTTCTCTTTCCTGCCAGTTCTATAATTTGCCAACCACTTCCTTATACGCCAACCGAGGCTGTTCCCAAGGGGGCTGGCTGCCTCCCAGGGAGAGACTAGAACTCTCCTGGCAAGGAGGTTTGACACTGCTCTGGAAGTATTAATTCAAATGGGCAGATTGGATCAATCTCCTGCATCTCTCCGCAAAGAGCAGGGTTACAGGCTGATGCTGTCATCACACGAGCAGCCGGGAGCTTGGCCAGCTACTGCAATCGCATGAAGCAAAGCCATGCAAGAGAACACAGCGTCAGGAAGAGCGGTGATGGGGACCACACCAACCCCTGGCTTAAGGGACAGTGCATCAGGGTTCCTGCTCCTTCCCCATCCTCACAGCCAACACGCAGCCTGTCCCAATCTGCAGACTAAATGAAGTGTATTGGAGTGTGCCACCCCAAAATGTGCCTCTTTGGAATATGGACTATTAGAGCTGGAGGCCATTGAGAAACAGGTGCAGGAAGGACTCTCTGACCTTCCGCTCTCCCCTGAAGCAGGTCATCAGACCCTCACACGAGAGGTGCCCCCCTATACCCAGGCAAACAGCGTCCTTCTTTCCGGAGATGGGGTTGTGGGAGCAGGATCCAGACACACAGGCCTTGCTGTTTCTCCAGTTTACTTCCCTTAGCTCGTTCCTACTTTTATCCTAGCATGTTTCTCCACGACTTTCTACTCTTTATCAAACCTAGTATAAAAAACACTCAGGCTTAACTGCTTTCTTCTTCAGGTCTTTATCTCCTTACGAATGTTCCCGTAAAGCTTGTATTAAACACGTTTGTATGCTTTTCTCCTGTTAATCTGTCTTTGTCAGTTTAAGGCTTAGCCAGGGACACTAAAGGGGTCCAGAAGTCCTCCCCGCCTTGAATATAGGTCAGGGGTGGGCGGAGGCTGCAGGGGCTTCTGAGTCCTGCTTCATCCTTTGCCCACAGGAAGCAGCTAGAAACCAGGAAGATAAATGCCAAAGCACAATGCTTCTCCTGGTACAAGGAACAAAGAAAGAGGGCTAACTGCAGCCCTCCGGAGTCTGCTCTCACTCATACAGCCATCTTCCAAGCTGCCACCTCCAAACCGCCTTCCAGGACGGGAAGTGCACAAAGATAAATGCAAAGCCCCGTTTCCAGCCCTGGTCTAGACCTAACAAAGCCTCCTTACCCCACTCTCAAGGGGCATGGTGGCCGCTCAACTTTTTCTGCAAAAATTTGCTATCATGAAGGATGTTAGGAAAGGATTGCCAAAGGTCTTTAAGAGCTTCTAGTGTTATTAAACTTAAAAAAAAAAAAATTGTGCTTCATCAAGAAGCAATTTACACAGGTCTCTTCTAGGTCCTTGCAAATTCTTGCCAGGGGTGGCGGAGATCGGTGTTGGTGGTCTCGGGGGAAGGGAGGGCTTCACTACTGAATCTGTGCAAGAAGCGTTTTCCAAATTGGCTTATTCAAAAAGCATGCTTAGCGGTGAGCACGAACAAGGCGGCAGGCAAAGTGGCTTTGTTTCCCAACGAGGAGTCTAGTTTTTTAACTGGATGTTTTTGTGTCTACTGCGTTCTTCCACACGATTATAAGCCAGAACTAGGGCTGGGTACTTGGAGGATCCCAAGCGTCCAGTCATCTGCGTGGGCTGCGTGCTGCGTGAAAAGGCCTCTAAGATGTCAGATCGATTTGCTCTCCACCTCACAGTCCTATTTTCAGAAGGGGTGAGAAGTTGGGGGGATGCAAAATGAAAGACGACAGAACTGGCTTGGTTTGTAATCCCTCTCCAGACAGACAAAAGCACTCACGTGGGAAACTCAAATTGGATGCTTGCTTGTAAAGTTTATTGACAACTGTTTGGTCCCAACACACAAAACAGCACTCGAACCATAACAAAAGTGTTCAAACGAAGTAGACAGTTAAGAAAAACATGTCTTCCCCCAAACCCAATCCAAAACAAACAGTGCAAGATGGGAAAGGGGGTTTTGGTGATAACGTTTATCTTTTTTTTTTTTAAACAGATAATAAATCTAATCCAGTACATCTTTCCACCCGGAAATAAAGAATTCCATTGTCTTAATGCTCATACATCATTTTATCACATCATTTAATTAAGCCTCTGGATATAAAAATAGAGAGCAACTGGACTGGCCACCGTGGAGTACATTATGAACACAACGTGCTTCCGACGTATTTGCTCACATTTTCAAACAGCGATTGTTAGAGTCACACACACGTCCCAGACTAAGCCGTAACTCCAGTGAATGGTACTAAGACACACTCACAGTGCAGGACTTGTTTCTTCTGTTGCCCAAAGAACCTGTTCTTTGAGACTGTTCCAGGTGACTTGTAATGAGACCTGTTATGTTTTTAAAGTCCACAATTCTTTACATGCTAGCAAAACCGAAGTCCATGCGTGCAAACTCAGCCTTATGAAATCTTAGAATAAGGCAACTGATGTTCTCAACACCAACGTTATTACATTGTTTAAAAGTTTCTTAAAAAAAATTGCACATTTGCATTTTACTTCCTGTAACACTATGTCTGTAGAGGAAATGCCTTCAGAAGGATTCGCAGAGTGCCGTAATACTTAGAAGGTTTTTCCAGTGTTGGTCCGTCTTGACTGGGGCCATGTGTTGGGAACTGAGAATCACTGGCTTCATTTAAAATATTTGGGGAACAAAAATCTAACTTGTAAAAACCTCTCTATAGCCCTTATTTTGTGGCATTTTGTCAAAATGCTGGCTATGAAATCAGAGCCCATTTTTCTGGCTTTCTAGAAGTTACAAAATATAAACATTTCCCCAAAAGAAACTGTCTGACTAGTGGAAGACCTTGCACCAACAGGTTCTTTCTGCTCTACGAATGAATCCGCCTTTTTTGCCCAACAAATACAATCCATTGTAAATGTCAGGTTTCTCCAGGGGGGTGAGAGGCCACCCCTCAGCGGACACCTCAGGCACCTGGAGAGGAAGGCCATTCCATGTCAGACACCCCAAAAAACCCAAACATGCTTCCAACGGTGAGAAATAACAAGAGTAAAAACAGACACTATTAAAAGATGCCGAGCTAACATACACACATATACTCATACATAAAGCTTCCCAGCGACCAGCTTTAAAATTACAAAAACAAGGTTAAGTTGATCAACCTTGGCCTCCATATGTATAGATAGAATTCCTGTCTCTTCCTAGTGGAAATAGTATTGATACCGCTCCTGTTAAAGCACCTCACCACTCAGCTCTGATTTGTAATTTATGCATTTGATGCATATTTTAGAAAATCAGACTCTCTGCCCAACATTGCCTCTCGACACACAATAATGTGTGTTGTATTTCAAATGCTGACTTTAAATTCATGACACCAAGACCATCTCCTTTTCCTTAACCTGCTCCATATCAAACTGGAACGTAACACAGAAGGGAAGCTTAAAACATTCTCAACTTTCTAGAAAGCTCCTAAATGGAACCCCAAAGTAGAAACATTTTTAAAAATTTGTGATGAAGCCACATTTGTCAACTACAGACATAGTTAAATAAAAAACAAGGCACATTTACAAGTCACATGGAAGCCAAAAACCTTCATATTCCAACCTATAAATCCACTCTCAACTCCTTGCCCACCTTTCTCGAGAACTTCAGTGTGTGAACATACAGGCTCACGGGACAGACTTTGTTTCAAAGACACATCATGCACTGATTAATACTGTCGGAAACATCAGTAAGCAAAGGCTGAGATATATTATGCTACGTGAAGGATTACACCACTGATGTGGGTAGATGGAAGTGAAACCACTTTCTGCTAGCCAAGTTCTTACTGCTTTCTTCTGACAGAACACCATTATACTTCCATAATACCTAAGAAAAATTTGGTAAAATATATTAAGGGTTCTTTAACAAATGCCAGAAGTTCTTTCAAATAATTGGGGGGGAAAAAAAAAAAAGGAAGAAAAAGGAAAAAAACCACATCAGCTCAAAGCTGTGTTCAATGTAAAAGAAACAAAAACATTGTGGAATACATCTAAAGATGAAGGAAGTGGCTTCTGGGGGGATTTCAGAAGCCCAGAAAACAGAAAAGCATGTGTTTTTTGAACCCACTTTTGTGTGCAGAATCACAGTTTTTTCCCATCCTAATTCTATGTTCAAAATGGGGTTAAAGCTTGGTTATAGGTGCAAAGGAGAAGTTGGCAGCCAATTTTACTCTATTTTTGGGTTGCTTTTTGGCTGGGCTTTCCAGCGGGTCCTTGCTGAGCAGGGACTCTGGGGGCTCTGAAGAGGGGCAGGGAGGCACAGGGACAGCCGCTGAGACGCTACATGAGCTGGAGTCAGAGGTGAGTGTTTCATTCTTTACTGGTATTGGAATTTCAATTTTTTCTTCTTGGTTTAAAAGCATAATTTCTGTAAACACAGAAAAGCAGACAGATTCAGTTCCAGGACCTGTAAGGAAGTACTGGTTTTCCATTTCTTATTCATATTTTCTCAAACAATATTTAAAATATAAGCCCCCAAATGTGCGCCTATTAGCTGTGTGGCCAGTGTGATGTGTCACATAAATATTTATAAACTGTATCTCACCTCTCCCCTGGATTATAAAGTTGTAAAAATCTATTTTGGGCTATAAATCAATGGGCAATGGCTTACAAAATTTTTTTTTCCACTTTGGATTCTCTGCCCATTCATTCTGTCAAGTACTTAAAGCCCCGTAAGCCAAACATGACTTAAAGACTTTCTGAGCCAGGAGAGGCCTTGGTGTCAGAGAGCCCCTCGCCCATTCCACTCCTCCTGGATCTAGGATAAGGGGAGAATCGCAGAATCAAAATTACCCTCAAAACACCCAGGGATTCAGACAAAGCCAGCTTTCCTACAGTGTTTTATACCCTATTTCTTCGGTTCTTCGGATGGGCCACAGGTAACTTATCCGCTGCATATATAGAGTCATATGTTGCTAGAAAAAGATGTGTCATTAGACCTTAGACTCCCACTGCATATGGCAAGGGGCTCTTGCTACCAACGGACATGGAAAGTGAGAGTGACAGAGGGGACAGCAGAGCCCAGTTCCCTTCTTAGGCTGACACTCACTGAGGCTGACAGAATTGCCCACACTATTCAAGTTATTTTTCTCTCTCTTGTTACATGCATATGGTTGAACTCACATATACTGAATGAACAAGAGCCACAACCCCAGGGCAGAGCTAAAATCAGTCTGCCACCAACTCTACTTGGCATTCCAAAGGAACACTCCAGAACACCTACTTGCACAGGATAGTTCTTCTTGTACCAGAAGGCAGTTATATTTCCCCCACCTCCTATTTTCCAGGTAAACGGCCTTAGTTCCTTCACTGGGAACAGTGCCCAGTGCTGCCTAAGATGACTAAGGATGGTGAAAACCAAGCCAGCAGCCAGTGGGCTGTTCCTGGTCATCTCCTGGAACACACCAACCAGCAGTGGGAGGAGTCAGATCACAACGGATGACGAGGAGCAGGGAAGGACCTCTACGGGGCAGGTGGCCTATCCTCTCAGGAGGCCAGGTGACCCCACAGAAAGACGAGAGACCCTGGGTTCAAATCCCAGCTCTTCCACTTCCCAGCCCAGTAGCCTGGGGCCAGCTGCATCTCTAGTTAAGACACAAGCTAAGGCTTAGTCAGTCACCTCACTTGCGGAGCGGGAGAGGAGCAGGGGCCCAATGCAGAGCTGTGATGTCAGCCCCAAGCACAGGGTCGGCAACGTCAGCACCAAGTTGGGACTCTCGTGGTCAGCTGGGCCTCTCCGTTCTCAGATCACTGGGCAGAGTCCAGGGCCCCAGCAGCAGATGCCTCCCCTCCACTTGTCCTTTCATAAAGCCCCAGGACCCACTGGCCCCCACCAGAGATGATATGTGCATCAGAGCAGCTTAACCTTCGACAAGGCTGGAAGCCCTTTACACCCTCTGAAAGCCCTTCCACAGCCCGGCGGCGCCCCCTAGAACCCCATGTTACCCCTGCCTGATGCTCCCCAGGCAACTGCAGCTGTGAATGCAATTTTGCAGGAACCCCAGCAGGAAAGGTCCTGAATAATCAGCACAGGTATTTTTACACCTGAAAAGGTATAGTTTGTCCCTACTCCATCAAACATTTAATACACTGGCATCATGGTTTTATTTTTTAAACCCACAAAGGAAACTCCCACAAGAACATAGTGTCACCTACCAGAAGGTTCTTGAGGGTGCTCCTCAAACTGAATGAGATCAGCAGATTGGAGGATGACAGGGTCTGGTCTCAGCTGAGGGGACGGCAAGCATGAGGGGACAGGCGCACACAAGAGGTCGACGGGGGAGTCACTGGTCAGGCGGAGAAGCTCCTGCTCCGTCTGACTGGGCCCTGGACAGAGAAGGCAGCCATGACTCTACACGACCTCTACAGCATCTGCCACGAGTGCAAACACCGAGTCTGGGCCTGAGGTTATCTTTCTACACCCTAAAGATTAAAAAATGCCAGGAAGTACTCAAGGTTTAAAAAAAAAAAAAAAAAAAAAGCCATTAACAGAAAGATTCTTGGTAAATGAAATACCACAAGCCAGTATCTCCTGAAGATTTGTGTTCTTAGGAACACCACGCCCAGAAAAGCCCCCAGCTGAGAAAAGCGTTCTGCAGTTGGCTTCCAAAGAGAGGAAACAGCCAGAGAAGGGGTATAAAGTAGTTATCAACAAGCAGAAGCTCAGAATTAGGAGGCTTAGGTCCCGGTTCCCTCACTTCCTGGGTGAGTGACTGTGGGTAAGCTCTTCGCCTCCCGGAATTCCAGTTGCTCAGTTGTGGAATGGAGGTCCCCACTGCTGAAGGCTGCAGGGGCGGCTTAAGGAGAAGATTTACAGTAAGGTGCTTTACACAACGTAAAATGCATAAACGAGTTACCCTACAAACGCAGGGTATGGTGACACTTCTATCTTGCAGAGTGGTATGATGATAAAGTTCTCACACAGAGCAATGAATTCAAAAGTCCTTCGGTAAAGTTAAAACTGCTGTAAAATTCAAGAGGGTTGATTTCTGTCTACTACAGAGATGGTCTGACCTAACATCTGTGTGACTCAAATGTAACTGTGAGCAATATCAATGCATTATCACCAAGTCTTCCCTAGGACGTCCTGTGACACAGACGCCTTGACCAGATTTAGCCAGGCCCCTCTGAGCCCTCCCTACACTAGGCCCTGACCTTGACTGCCATGCCTGTCCTGTGCCACTGGGTCTAGTCTTAGCAAGAATCTTGAGTCAAGTGAGAAACCCCCCGCCTTGATATCTGATCACTCTTAATCTGCTGGAATTCCTCACCCCACCCTTGCTATCTAAGCCTGTGGCCTGCCTTTAGCTGAGTCCTGTTAGGCCAGGTCGGCACGAATACCCCCATCCTTAGTCATTTTCCATCCACTGACCCCTCACTCTGCCCCTTGGATGTAAATCCCCACTAGTCCTTGTGTTAGGAGGTGAGTGCTCTTACGGCAAGAGTCTTGAATTACCATTTTAACAAGTGTCAGAATAATTTTTTTCTCTAGCATCTTAACTGGGATAAGATCATTAGGGGGTTGCCAATATCCTTCAAGGACCTTAGCCAGTCAACCACACAATGCTATCAAAACGCGGCCAGCTGTTCCTAACCAAATCCCAACACTACTTAGAAAAACGTATGAATGTTTAGCTTCAATGAGTGAAACGCCCTGCTGTCGCCCTCTCCTCCACACGTCCCAGCTTGAGGTTTCTCCTAGGATCGCACACACTTTGGCTTGTTTGCTCTTCCTTTCTTACCATTGCTACCTGCTCCAAGCCGGAGTTTCGAGGCTGTGGGTTCAGGCACCTCCAGGATGCGCTCACTATCTGACGGCCAGTTCTCGTGACTGGCAGGGGAAAGACTGAGTGAACTCAGACGACCTAGGAGACAAAGAGCAGCCGTCAGAGAGAAAAGTCAGTGAGAGAACCATGATTTTTTAAGCGGGGAGGGGATGGGTGCTTACTTACTTTTCATGTCATTTTTTAACACTACAATTCTCTTATGACCATGTCCTTTTATCCAGACCACCTGCACACAAGACATACTACTGGTTAAGCAGCGGAAAAGGTGGGGACATAAGCCCTAACATTCAGGAAGAGCGTGACCTCCTGTGCCTGCCTTAAACAGACGCCAAGAACAATGCTTCTACACTCTGTAGCTTTTAAAGCAACAAAGCGGATAGAAACATGCCCCTTATAAAAAGTTTAGTCAAAGAATCATGAGACACAGTTTCAGAAATATTCTTTATGACTCTCAAAAAGACTGTCTTCCAGACACCAGTTTTGGTATATAAATTAAGATAGTTCTCACATGACAGCACTTGCTATTTTTTCCAGAAACTAAACACAACCTAAAAGAATTAAGAGCCGTCTCCCAGACCCCTTAAACTAAGCTCACGATCGTAATTCTAGAACGCAGTCCTCTGCCCTGTGGTGCCACTGTTCCCTCTGCAGCCGAGTCAGAGGGTGATCCTGGGCTCCCAGATGCACTCTGTCGCCAAGTCCCTGATGTTAGCTTCCAAGCGTTCCTCACCTGCGCCATCACTACGTCCTCTATTCTACTACTTTCCCTCAGCGCAGAACCTCCATCTCACACTGAGCCCGACCTCTGCAATGGCCAGGATCCAAGCCAAGCCTCCCCTCCAATCCCAGCTCTCAGCTCCACCACCAACAGTGGCCACTGTGATGCTTTCCAAATGCAAACCTGGGGCTTGGGCTCTCACTGCAGAGCCTCGCTCCCTACCTAGAGGAGCACAGCCCTTCATCACCGGCTCTGCTAGGCTCACCTCCTCTGCTAGGCTCTAGCATGGTTAATGCCCCTGACACCCCACGCTACTTCTTGCTGCTTTGCCTCTGCTCACGCTGTCTGCTCTGCCCAGATTGCCCTTCTTCCTCCTCGGCACGTGCTCCCCCTGTGCGCAGCCTTGCCAACTGCGCTCTTGGATCTCCCACACCTGGGAAGTGGCCCTGCCTACAGCCCTCCTCACTGCGCCCGCTGAGCATGGGGCCTGTTGCTGCGGCTGCACTGACCACCCTGACTAGTCCCCTGCTCAGTAGGTGTCCTGACTGTCCCATAACCCAGCACCTTTATGAGGGTAGCTTCTGGGATGTACTCATCTGGCATGCAAGGATTTAATGAAGCTTTATACAATCAATGAGAAACGCTAAAATCATTTATTTTATGCCAACAGTATGTTTTGAAAGGATCAGTTCAAAACATCTGCCATTTTATTATCCTGGCAGCAATTTATGTTTCTGTTCAGGAGAGCTGGCCTGTGGCTCTTCAGGCAGGCTACTCTCCAAGAAGCAGAGAGAAACACCCACCTGTGGGATTGCTCCCAGGAGCTCCTCCACGCTACTGTAGCCATATGTCTTGGGTTGCAGTGTTTCTCCAACATACTTGGTATAGGCCACGGAAAATTCATGCAGGAAAATCTGCTGGTAGTGGTAAGTATGAAGTAAAGACCGCACATTCTTTGCAAACAAATACAGACTTGTGAGCTTTACGCAGTCTTCTGACTTATCATTAGTGAAAACCTGGTCCAAAGGAAAAAGCAGCGTTAGCAACTTCACGAGACACTGGCCCTACACCCCTCAGAAATGAGGGCCTCTTGCTGAGGGTGCAAAAGCCCAAAGTCGATTTGAAAGCGGGCAGTAGCCTGAGGAAGAGAAGGAGAGAGTCATTCACATATCTCTTCTAAAAGAAGCCTATAATCTTAAGCAGACTCATGTGAGTAGGGAACGGAACTGGGAAACTTGCATCTCAAACAAAAGACGTCAACCCTGGCAGAACGTGCTGCGCACACAGTGCACACTGAAGACGGTAGACCTCATCTCCCAAACTGGTTTTCCAAGAAATACTGATGCTGGACAACACTTAGCATTCTTTAATAATATAACAAAAGCAGTCAGAAATAAACACAAAACCCTTATGTATTAAGGGTAAGAAAGTAAGCAGATTTCTTTCCCATATACCTTTTCAGAGTCTTTAATATGCACTGGGATCTTCAAGAGAAGAGGTATTTCCCAACCTTAGCTGGCCATGGAAGGGCTTTTGTCCTGGACCACCCAGTAACATTATCCAGAACTAATGGTCGCAGAATAATTAACAGAGTCTAGAAAATGTTGACTTGATAGCTTTTAATTATTTAATTATCGATCACATGGTTAGATAACAATGGTGTATCATTCTGCCTTTATATTGCTGGAGTTTGTTAATATCTAGGATCATTTTCTTTTAAGGGGCTGTATTAGGTTTTTGGTATTAAAGTTATTTTGGTTTCATAAAAATAAGTGTTAAGCTTTCCCCCCTTTTTTTGGTGGCCTAGAATGTTTTTTTAAAGTTGGGGTTATCTGTTCTTTGAGGGTTTAGCTAAGATCCAATTGTTAACCCATTTGTTCCTGGTGCCTTTTTCAGTGGTAAATTCCAATGGTCCCATCACATAAACCATCTAATTCAGAAAGATGTAACGGCGGCGAAATCCGGCCTAGTGCAGGACACAGCACCCCAGTCCAAGTGTCAGCAGACCAGGGCACTCATTCAGGCAGGGCTCCTTCCCTGCCCTGTGCCTCAGTTTGCTCATCTATGAAGACCAAATGGTCTCAGAGATCCCCAGGGTCCCTTCCAGCTCTACACACTCTAATCTAAACCAACAGGTGATCCAGAAACCCCCAGTTAACAGTCTTTGACATGACGGTTCTAAAGAACCATTAACACGCATACCTCAACTAAGTAAGGCAGACTCTTCAGAAGTTCGGTCAAGGTCATGAATCCATATTCACAGGGGTTGAGAGGAGTACTGTGGGTGGTTTCGTAATGCCTCTTGAGCTCATCAACAGAAAGATAGGAGGTTCCTTCCCAAGACATCAACAAGACTAGTAACTGGGCAGTAAGAGATCGTAGAGACTTTCGGTTGATCAGCTGAATCTGTTTGCCGGATTCTATATCAGCAACCTGAGGAAAACAAGAATTCAAACCATTCAGAACTCAAGAGAGACAAGCTAGGTCATACCCAACTCAGTTAAGTCCATTTTGGTTAATGAGACTAATGGAGGAAAAGTCTCTAATTTCTTCTCTTACACTGAAATAAAGTGACTGAGTTTGTTTTTAGCTTCTTTGGGACACCGGACCAACACTTTAGATGAGTGGAGCAGAAATTATTCTCTCCCTCTCAGTCCATCACCAAAAATGTCCATCAAAACCACCCCCTCCCTTAGAGCGATAACGGGGGAAGAAACTGCTGTCATTCTCTTTATTTCTCATTCATTCTTTCATTCCCCACTGTGGAAGGGAGACAGACCGGCCCAAGCTTGTGGACTAAGGGTTGCTGTGCTCAGGGAGGGGTGGGGAGGCCGGACTATGGGCAACACACGTGGCAGACCTGACACCCCACGTGTGTCCCGAGGCTGGACGGGGGAGATGGCAGAGGGCCCACTCTGACCACAAGGCCAGCTCCATTTTTCTAATCTGTTATTACTGAGCAAAAGCTAGTACTTTCATTTCTGACTAGTACGTGTCTACTCCTCAATTATTTCAGATTTCCAAGGCAATAAAGGATTTAAATGATTGAGAACATTAGAAGAAAAACCTTGTGAAAAAGACACAGGTTATCATTTGGGGACCAAACAACGTGTGAATAAGCATTTGGTGACTGAGACCAGCAGGCCTTGTGTAAGGGGAAGAGTCTATGAGTTCAGCCTCTGCTAGCACTAACCCACCCAGGCAGAGCTTCGGTACACACGCTGCTTAGGCAACGGTTAAGTCAAACCAATGTTTACCAGTATAGCTCGTCTGCCCCTTCATGTGGTTTTCCTGCCTATAGTAAAGGCGGAGTAATCACAAGCCTGTATTCTTTGGGGCTTTGGATACTCAGAGGCAGACAGAGGTGGGTGGCACTTGAAGAGCTACTCCAAGACCAGGGTGTCTCTATCTGGTTCTGACATGTGCCCAGAGCTAAGGCAGGAGAGCAGTTGGCAGACTCCGACCTCACTTATGAGGGTGACAGAATTGTACAGATGTCCTCCTCTGCAGTGGGGTTTGACCCATCAACAGATACAAGCCCAGGGGGGTCCAAGTCATCTTCTTGGACACCCAGATGACTACTGCTATTATAAGCCTTTTAAGGAAACAAACAACAAAGTGAAAGCCTGCTCTGCTGATGCTCCTCAGATGGTCTCTTGATTCTCCACACTAGAACACCTTGGGCGCTTTTTGAGAATGCCCATGCTGAGAGCACACTGAGAGAGTAAGTCAGATTCTCAGAGGCAGGGTACGAGAAGCTCCCCAGGAGATCCCAGGGGCAGCTGGGAGGCACTCGGGAGCCCCTCTCATCATCCTGGGCAAAGGAGCACCCAGGGACCTGTCCTACAGCAGGGCCTCTGAGTTCCTCACCTGTCACCTCCAGTGACATCTTCTATTAAATGCCACTGCAGACACCATACCCAGGATCACAGTGCAGAACTTGTCATTACCCACTTCCTAAATGAATCACTCAGACCTCCCATGTGGAGAAGAAAGTCTGGCGCGGGTGCCGGGTGGGAGGGCGGGAGCAGATCCCTTCCTCCAGCTTCTCAGCACTGCCTCCCACTGCTCGCGGTTCACGAGCCCTCTCCTTTCTCACTCTCCTCTCTTATCCATCCTGGCGCTGACATTCTCGTCAATACTTTAAAATCCTCTGTCCCTGTGCCTTTTCCTTGCACTCGTCTGGCAAAATCCCACCCTGAACCCATCCCCTGGCTTCCCCGAGCCTATACCCGAGCAGCCATGCCCCAACTGCTGGTATCCAGTCAACGCGCCGGGACCGAGCACCACTGCGCTCTGGGGACCCCTGCAGCCCACCTGACTTCCAGATCAAGCCACTCTCCCACTTACCACGACGACGTCAGACCTTCTCCACACTCCTCAGTCTTGAGTCCTGTCTCTCTTCCTCTAAACAGCTGGACCCTTCGCTTGATGGAAAAATAGCTCCTAGAAACTAAGTCCCTCCTCTGCCTGATGACGAACAGCAAACCCACCCGTACTGCACCCACCCTGCCATCGCCCCTGTTCCAATGTTAATGTAAGAGGTGTGCCTCCTTCCTCTGAATGCTGGTCCCTGATCTTCTGCCTCCTCAGGAGATCTGCACCCCCACAGCCTTCCCCACTCAGTGTATTTATTTCCTCTTTCAAGCAGACCTTTTTTCAAGGCTCTCAGACATGCTCACGTCTCTCCACCTGGAAAAATAACCCAACAGCCAAAACCTGCGCTTGCTCCCTCTCTGCACGGCCTCTAGCTGTGGCCCAGCTCCCCTCCTTCACAAGCAAACAGACCAAGAAGCTGCCAGCTGACCTGGTGCCATATTCTCTCCTCTCCTTATTCCTCAGCCCACTCCAGCATGGCTTCTGTCCCCGCACCACACTGACGTTGCCACTGCTCTGGCCAGCAATACTGATTAGCTCCACTTAGCTAAATCCAAAGGTCAGGTTAGTCCCCGTCTGATGTGCCTCCCAGTAGCATGTGACACTGCTGGCCGTTCTGCTCCCTTGCTTGGGGACATCCCACTCTCCTAGCATGCTTCCTACTCTCTGGCAGCTCCTTCCCCGTCTCCTGTGAAGATTCCTCCTCCGCTAACTAACCAGTACCTAAGCAGATTCCTCCCAGACCTGTGACTCGGGGGTGCCACTTCATGTTCCCTTTCCATTTCCTCCTCCTGGCAGTGACTCTTCCTAGTCCTGTGGGGGAGGTAGCCTGAAAATTGGCAGCTGCTCTGTCTAGGACTGGGAGGGTCAGTTCAGTCCAGCGCAGGGGAGAAGGGAAGCTGCCTTCTCTAATACAGCTTTGCCAGCAACAAGGCAATTCTGAGACCTCACTTGTTCCTAAATCTACTTCTAAGTGGGTCAGAACCTGGAAAGGAGAAGAGACACAGTGTGTGATTACAGTCTCCCAAGAACTTCAGAGACAAAGATCTGTCTAGAAGGGCTCAACTTCAGGTCAGTAGCACTGAGACTGATGTACCTCAGAATAAATACCCTGGGACAAAAAGTCACCTCATCAGTTCAAAAAGGTATTACTTTAGCAAGGCCATTCATGAGCACACAAAAGGAAGACTAAAAATCTAAACTGTCAAACCAAGTCATCTCCTGTTACCCAATAAGGTACTAATGACACACACAAGGTGGGAAGCAACAGCAGGTAGTACAAGGGGTAAATATGGAAATGCTAAAGCACATGCCAACACCCCAACGAGGATTACGCCACCACAAGTTTTATTCTATGAAAAAAAACCTGTTTACCTTTACGACATGGCAGAGTTTCTGTGTTAAAGCTGAAACTGAACTGACATCATAGTCTTGGAGGCGAAATGTGTAACCAAACGTTTTAGCATATTCTGTGAGGAGATCTGTCATCATAAGGCAGTTATCCTTTTGGGACCGAAGGAGTTTAACAAACTGGGCGGCCAGAGCTTTGAACCGCTCTACCTCTGTCAAAGCAAGGATTTTTTCTTCTCCACATTCCAATACCTTGGAAAACACACCGGCAGGAAGAAAGCGAGAATGAACAAGTTATGGCTGTTCACCGAATTAAATGGCATAAAAATGTATACAACTAGCAACAAAAAAGCAGGTCAGTGTTGTTTAATGAGTATAGAGTTTCAGTTTTGTAAGATGAAAACGTTCTGGAGATTGGCTGCACAACAATGTGAACGTATTTAACACTACTGAGCCGTATACTTAAAAATAAGACAGTAAATTCTATGCTGTGTGTATTTTACCACAATAAAAATTTTAAAAAAGCACTTCGGGAGTCAAAAAATAACATTAATAAAATCAACGGAAATACGGCTTAACTTAGCAACAAGCTTAACAGCTTATCACTGACATTAGCTCACATACTCATCCCCACCTTCAACACAAGGGATGTGAGAAGTATGAAGCTAATGTATGAATATTCGGTTCAAGAAATAAAACTCTTTAATCCTTTTTTCAATAATTACCCTAAAAGATTTGAAGAATAATTCTTTATTAAAGGAAAAAAACCCTACATTTACCTAAAAACTAATGAGTCAACAACAACATAGCTTCTCTGATTAGAATATTTCAGAATTTCATCCTTTTTTTATAACTCCCTACTTCCCAGAAAATAGGTCTTGAAAATAAAATAAAAAGTTCCTACATATTGTTCAGAAAAATACTGTAATAAATAGAATTTCTTCACTCACTTGTAAAATATCAGGTATGGCTTCAAAAAGTTCGAGCAGCTTGGTAAACCCGTAGTATGCAAGTTTGCACTGCCGGCCAAAGTGGTGATGGTAAGAGGGAATGAATTTATTGAAGGGCATCCGGAAATGCGGTTGGTGACGCAGCAAATCCACGACATCCTTGGAGAATTGTTTTGTCCTTTCTATTTCATCCTGGGTACGTTCTTTACAAACAAAGAAACAAACATAAACCACAATCCTTTTCTCTCCATTCATGTTTAACATTCACACTGTGGCAAGTCCCATTCAGAGTACACAGGAGATACCGCCTTGGCATTCCAAAAACAACCTACAAACCTACAAAACCACATATACTCTTCTTTTTTTGCAAGTGGTTTTCAAACATGTTCAAAGGCAAAATACTGGGAAGTCATGACACTGTTATGGTATACTATGAAATACATATATATTCATTTTACAAGCTAGAAACAATGTCATCTTACAAGGTACAAACAATTATCTGGCCACCACCCCTCCCCTACCCAACATATATGAACATGACACACACAGGTCTCTGCAGTTAAACAAGTAATCTAGAAATTATCTCTATAAAACCACACTTCTGAATTCACACGCTTTTTCTGTATTCATTTGATCTTCAGTTAGAACTTGCTAGCAGAAAGAGTATCAGGCTTAAAAGGTTGAACAAAAATAAGAAAAGGCTTACACTTAAGATTATTGCCTCGTTAACTTTTAAATTAGAATTGGAAAAAGACTGACGTTATTGGTTTTAGCTCTGGAATCCTCTGATTTCATGGACGCCAATGTTCTGTAGGAGCACGGTTGAAGAACCACTCACAACAGTGGGAATACACGACAATACAGTCATCCCTCAGTGCTCACAGGGGATTGGTTCCAGGACCGCCTGGGACACCAAAATCCTCACATACCCCAGTCCCACAGTTGGCCCCACAGAACCCACAGATATGAAAAGTTGGCTCCTCTGTATACTCGAGCCTCACATACCTCTGATACTGTACTTTCGACCTGCATGTTCAGTGGACCCACACACTTCTAACCTGTGTTGTTTGGGTTTCAACAGTATGTAGATTCATTTTTATTTTTTATTTATTTATTTTTTTAGAGACAGGGTCTCACTCTGTCGCCCAGGCTAGAGTGTAATGGTGTGATCATAGCTCACTGTAACCTCAAACTACTCAGCTCAAACTATTCTCCCACCTCAGTGTCCCAAGTAGCTAGGACTTATAGGCATGCACCACCACACCTAATTAATTTTTGTAGACATGGTGTCTAACTATGTTGCCCAGCCTGGCCCTGAACATTGCCAAGGCCGGTCTTGACTTACTGGCCTCAAGCAATACTCCTGCCTCGGCCTCCCAAAGTACTGGGATCACAGGCCTAAGCCACCAGGCTTGGCCTAGATTTATTTTTAACTATCTTATCTCCTAGACCTCAACTGGAACTATTAAAATTTGAAAGACAAAACATCCATCCGAGTTTCCATCCCTTCTCAAGTGCACATAGTAAAGTAGCTCAGAGTTAAAAAGAAGAAACCAGCAACAGCCATGGCAGTAGATTCTCAACTGGGTGACCATGGCTTAAATAACCACCGATAATTTTAGGAAAGTGCTGGTTATGCCCTTTTAATGACTTATAGTGAGTTCTAAAAACTAGTGTGCTTTTCTCCACAAGTGGCTTTGCCTACTCTGAAGAATATGGGATCCACTGTGTACCAGGGCGGCAGTTTGCAAACTGTGCTTTCCCTGGAACCTTCAGGAACCACAGAGAGCAAAGAAAAATTACATTCCCTATACACATTCCATTTTAAAATAACCACTGAGATAGACAATATCCTTCCAGTGAATATAAGTCACATACCTCTTTTGGGGATACAAATCACCATTTCATTATCTTGTTGGGACAAGCAGATGGTTGTGTCTGGAATCTCTGATATGATGTCAGTCAACTCACAAACACCATATTCAGTGACATCCCAGTCCTTTGAGAAACACCTAGGTTTTAACAATGGAAATGGGTAAAGAATGAGTAATATCATTGCTAAAATAAATACAAGTTTTCTATTTGCTTAATAGAAATGTTATTAATAGATAACTTTAAAATTTGGGAGAAGAAAAAGTGTTTTAAGATATTTGCTTTCATTTTTGTTCTTCTCATCAACTCACCAATGATAAGCCTGCGAGAATTCTTTCACAATGACCTGCTTACTGGCCTGGGATTTGAGAAGTTTCAGTAAATCCTGAGTAAAACGCTTCACCTGGGCCCTGTGGGTAAGGGTCAGCAAACGTTTGGAGCCCATTCCAAGAATCTGCAAACCAAACACCTCGATTACTTATACTCATAAGACCTTGGCAGATACTGACGTTCTTGCTGCTGACTTGCTCTCTCTCCTGTTACTGGCCTCAGAGAATAACTTCCTTTACGTAAGACATGTGCACGTAATCAACATGTAAATCAACAGAATTATTTACGGTCAAAAGGAGCAGCTGCCCAACTGTCTGAGCTGCTTCTCTTTTTGGTCCTGCCTACCTTCTCCCAAATAGTTGTGAGTATAGAAATGAAAAGCATATTATCAGTCTGGACAACTAATTTAGTCTCTAAAAGACAGCTAAAGTTTTGCAAGCCATTTTTACAAGTGGGAAGCTAGCCTAACACTGTGAGTTAATAGGCAAAGTCATCATAGGATCCAATGCTACACTCTAGCCCAGTAATCAGTCTCCAACTCATTTATAAGAAGCGTTAAGCCCTTGAGTCTCTCATAGGCACCAATGTACAATTATGCAGATACTCACAGCAGCTCCCTTGTAATGTGAACAATTGTGAAGAGCACTGCGCTCGGAGGAAGGCCAGTCTATAGAGATTACAGGGAAAATACTCCACAGTCCTATAAGGAGCTCATTTACGATGGAAACTTGTAGCTTTCTGAAAAATTGAGAAGCTACCTTGTGTGTGTTTCTTGCACTTTGAAGAAAGCTTTGTTTTTTTTTTTTTTTTGAGACACAGTCTCACTGTGTTGCCCAGGCTACAGTGCCGTGGCGTCATCCTAGCTCACAGCAACCTCAAACTCCTGAGCTCAAGTGATCCTCCTGCCTCAGCCTCCCGAGTAGCTGGGACTACAGGCATGCGCCACCATGCCCGGCTAGTTTTTTCTATATATTGTTAGTTGTCCAATTAATTTCTTTCTATTTTTAGTAGAGACGGGGTCTCGCTCTTACTCAGGCTGGTCTCGAACTCCTGAGCTCAAACAATCCCCCCGCCTCAGCCTCCCAGAGAGCTGGGAGTACAGGCGTGAGCCACCGCGCCCGGCCTGAAGAAAGCTTTTACAGGATCTTTTGCTCAGAATTGATTTCTAAGGAATTAGGTTACTATTTATGCTGTTTCTCTGTCTGGGGCAGCCAAAGCCATGGAGGAACATTCCTGTCTGTAAACAAATCCCTTAGCATTCCTTACCTGCAACACATGAGGCACTGCTTCTAATAATTCAATCAGCTTGGAATAGCCATAGTCTGATACTCGGCACTGCTTTGCAAAATGATGGTGATAGGACGGGATGAAATGACTAATTGGTATGACACAAGATGGTTGGCTCTTCAGTAAGTCAATCACTTCTCTACTGAACTGGATCAGCTGGGGGTTACCTACAGGACTTTTAGAACGCAGAAGCCAAGGGTCTAGAGAAAAAAAAGAACATGAATGAGACATAAAGCATGATTTCACCAGCTGAAAGATAACTAACCTTGCAGTCCCAAGCTTGAGTTCAATCATGAGCCAGCAGATGAAACCAAATACAGTAGCTGCTTTACATCTCAGTTTCTATACTCAGGTCCCATATAACAACTAACTATTCCAACTTATTTAGGGGCTGGCAAATGCTTTCCCACTAATTTTTGAAGCTAACTAGCCAAAGCAAAGCATAGTCCACTACTGTGTTACTTACAGTAGACGTGAACATACACAGCAAGTTTCCAGTTTAGAAACTGGTTATATTTCAAGGATCCATTTGTAATTTGGTTATATGGAATATACTTTCCCACAGAAACAAGGTTATAAATGATCATCAGGTGGGTAGCCCAAAAGAGCATAATTAACCCCTAATGGAGCTGAAAATGTTATCTAGAAAACCATGGAAAGCAATAATCTTATAAGACTTTCATGAAATACACTGGGTAAGAAACAGGTTTGTGTACTACCTTGAATGCTCATACCTAGAGAAGGTTTTAATTTAGAAAGTACAAATAATCAGATAGAAACCTTTATAGAAAGGTGGAAGAGGCTTGTGAGCTCACAGCACAGGAGAAAGTAGCAAGCAGCACAATCTATGGGCCCCCAAGTAGCCTAAGCCTGAGGGGAAAGGAAGGAGGGGCTTGGTAAGAAACTTGGGTTCAAACATTTCTCCTCTAAGACCCACCTTACTCAGATAGAGTTCCCTGCTTATCCTTACTTTTTTCCTGCAAGGTAGGGGGAGGTGGGAAGAGAAGGGGAGGAAGTGGTGTGGACCAAAGAGAAAGACATGAAGGCAAAAACTTCAAGCGCTGTTCACAGGTAACAGCATTAGACGTTTGCAACTCATGCCCATAACTCAGAAATCCACCCAAATCTAGGTCCAAATTCCCCAATCCTTTACATTTGAAGTTAAATTTATTTTCTCATTTATCAAAGTCAGAAATGCCAACCAAAATGAATTTCAAATGTAAATCCGCATTAAGAGATATTTCCTTCAGATATTTAAAACTATTTTTAAAAGGCCAGTCAACTGACAAACCAAAAGCTTCACAAAATTAGGAAGCTGGAGAGCTTTGTAAATGTCAAACTTGGATTTTACATACTTTATGCTGGTACTATCAAACAATCTAGTTCTGCTAGGCACCATGACACAGTAGCCTATAGTCCCAGCTGCTCTGGAGGCTGAAGCAGGAGGATCACTTGAGCCTATCAGTTCAAGACCAGCCTGGGCAACACAGCAGGACCCTGACTCAGAAAGAAATCAAACCAAACCAAACAAAACGTCTAGTTCTGCCAACCCCTCAGCATTTTAAAGAGAGTTTTTAAAAGATCAAAAGAGACACCAATGGTACTTTCGCACTTGATAAATATGCTGCTGTTTCAAATAAAAGCCGATGGCATCCTCCAGTCTCACAGTAGACAGGAGGTAGCTCCAGAGGACTAAATACCTCACACCTACCTGTGTTGGGAGGTGGGGGCTTGTTGTGAATCCATTTAACGACTTTGACGCCATTCTGAGCAGTGGCAATATTTACACCCGGAACGCAGGTGATGAAGTGTTCTAAGGGAACACCCCCTTGGTTTTCCTGCACTACTTCTAGATCACCAAACTCTGCAGCATAACAATCTGGAAAGCTGAAGTAGGAAAAATAAAAAGGTCAAATTCAAATAGTGGGAAAGCAAAGTGCCTCCACTAAACAGAAGGCTTTAGATTAATGTCTGTTAGTAATTTCTGTTTAAATGCCCAAGATCTGGGTTTGAATGTTAAAATTAAGGTCCCAGGGGACAATCACTGTGGCACTGGTCTTTTGATGCATTCTAGTGGTATTTTCCTGGGCAGTTTTCCAGAAGAGGGGGTTAAAAATAAGGCACTGGGTTCCAAGTCACTTATTCATCTGCTTTAACATATCACGGGCATTAAAGCCACTCAGTCCAGTGTTGGCCTTTGAATTAAGTCTACCATTGTGGCCCACGAGTGGTTACATGGACTTTTGAAGAATACTTTTCTCTCTCTTGTCTTGAAATTTACAAGTATTTGAGGCTGTGCATACTCTCTTAGCACTTGTGCAGATTTCTACTATAGCCCTTATAATACATCACTTCCCTGTGAAGAAACTGTCCTATTTATGTTTGTTTCTAAAATTTAGCACAAATCCATATTTTCTTGTGGAAATAGTGAATGGATCCCATTTCAGATATACAGTCATGTGTTGCTTAATGATGGGGATATGTTCTGAGAAATGCATCACTGGATGATTTCTTCAATGTGCTAATGTCACAGAATGTACTTACACAAACCCAGACGGTACAATCTACTACACACGTAGGCTATCTAGTATAGCCTACTGCTCCTAGGCTTCAAACCAGTACAGCATGTTACTGTACTGAATGCCCCAGGCAACCATAACACAGTGGTATCTGTGCACCTAAACATACCGGAACATAGAAAAGGTATAGAAAAAAATAGGATATTATAATTTTCTGGGACCACTGTCCTATATGTGGTCTGTTGTTGGCCAAAACATCATTATGCAGAAGCATTCTACAATACTTATTCAGAGGGAGGTGTGGGCAAAGAGAACAGGCTTTCTATAAAAAGGAGAACTAAGGCGTTAAATTAACAAGGGCTTTGATATGGTTCACCTTAACAAAGGCACGGTGCCCTCATGGGTCTGGAGAAGACTATGAACCTGAGGCGCAAATGTCTTCAAACAAAGAATCACAAAAGGAATCTTGTAAGAGTCCGGATCAAATTCATGTTCGCTGCAGAAAAGAGAACAAAACAGCCAGTTGACATTCCTCAAGGGGCTAAAATGTTCACTAGGTAATTCTAACAGATACGCCACAATCTCATACTAAAAGATTATTTCTAAAGGAAAACACGCAGTATACCTGAAATCCTTATTGGAGCAATGCTGTCTGCAGACAGGCTCGTGATATTCTAACTCTTCAAATATAATTGGGCTGCAATTCGTGGAGGAGCCGTCGTGCGACTGGGAAGAGCCCAGGGGGCTTTGGCGGGCCTGACTGCTGGGTAAGAGACACACCAGCCGTCCATTTCCTTGTTCACGGATTGCGACTGTGTCCGTTAATTTATATAGATCTGACACGTTCAACTTGTGTCCAAATCTAAAAGAGAAGAGAGATGCTGACTTAGAATGTTTTTCTTTGATCATACAGCAATGCTTGTCCTGTTTACATAAAAGACAGTAACAGGAATGGTTCCTCTGTCTCTTCAAAAGTGAAACTAGACTAGTTCTACTATGAATTCATCTACTACTGAACCAGTGATGCTTGGTACTTTAAGTTAACTCTGGCACAATGCCCATTACAGTGATTGTATCATTGGGTAGCCACCCCCAACCCCTGCCCAGCTTCCGTAAGTGAGCTCACCTAATTGTTGGGGATGGAGAGCTGTCTGATATGATCTCTCTCCGTCTGGCTCCCCCTCACTTCCAATGCCCCCTGTATTCCCTCTCACCACCTCTGCTCTCCCCTCTCAGAAGTACAGGCCTTTCATTATCGTCCTCTCTCTTATACCCAACTGTGTGGTCCACACATCCTCTAGGACGCCTGACTTGTATCTTTCATACTCAGAACTTAAAGGCGCAGGCTCTGGAGATGGGCAGATTTGAGTTCGCACCCTGACTCAACTTTAACCTGTGTACAGACCTTAGTCAAGTTATACAACCCATCTGGGCCTCACTTTTTACGTCTGTAAAATGGGGTGATGATAACACTGACTGCACAGAGTTGACATGAAGATTACAACGTTTGATTCAGCGTGGACAGGGCTTGGCTCATAGGCTCAATGAACACGACCTGCTCTTCCCACTGCCTATCCACTGGTTCTTCCCCGTGCCCTGCACACACTCAGATTCCCTCTACCAAACCCAGTCCCTTATGCTCTCCGCCTGCTGTGTAGACGTACATCTCCCTTGTGCTCCCTCCCCTCTGATGAAAACAGCCGTCTCTCAGGAGCTGCTTCTGCTGTGTCACCACCCAGTCTCTCAGCCCCTTCCCCCCTGGATTTCCTCTACAGGACTCTGCAATGATGACCCTACAGTCACCAGCGGCCTCTACCTCACCCCCGAGCCCCACACCACCTCCTCAGGCCCCTGGGTTTGCCCATTCCTGACGTGCTCTCTCTCCACACATCCTCCTCCTAACACCTTTACCCCTGGGCTCTCGCCCGCTCCCCTGGCCCTGGTGGCATTCCATCCAGGTCTGCCCGCCTGTTTCTCCTCCCCACACCCCAACCTTATCTGATCCTAAGTCTTTCACGATCACCTTTAACCACATGTCTGCCATGTCCTCAGAAACGACTTCTCTCCCAAGGCAGCCTCCCAATGTGACTACTACTTGAATTCTCTACCCAGCTACTCCAATGGCCCCCAAAACTTATATGACCAAAACCAAGACCAAAAACTCACTGTACCTCCTGAGCACGCTTCATTTCCCTATTTCCATTTTACCTGTGCAACCATCCTCCTAGTCATCCAAGGTTCAGAATCAAACTGACCTCTACTCTTTACCTTGCCTGCTACATAAAACTTGTTACCCAGTCCTGTTTGAGTAGATATTTGAAATGTCTGTGGCATCTAGTTCCTTCTGTCCCAACAGTGTCTGCTCAGAACTGGGGCAATAATTTCCCTTCTTTGCCTTCTTCTTGTCCCTGTTGATTCCATCTCAGACACTACTGCCACCGGAAGAGCCTTCTTGAAGCGTGATTCCCATTGCCACACCTTTCTCCCCTCCCTCTGTTCCTCCAGTACTTCGGTGGCTCCCTATAATCCATGAATAATGCTCAAGCTCCTTGTTCTTCCCCTCCTCTGTATCCTGAAACCATCTTCTCTCCTCCCTGCTTCTCCTTTTCAATGACAGTTTTCTTCATTCTATAAAAGAGTTTGTAAGCATCCTCTCTTCCCCCTAGACATAAGCTCTTCAAGAACAAGGGCTATGACTTGCCCAACTTTGCGTTCTCTGCAGTGCCTCAGATTTTTGTTCCACTAATACTTGTTGAGCATCTACTACGTGCAGGGTGCCTGAGGATATGGTGTTAGGTCAGAGCCAATCCCTGTTGTCCTAGAGCTTATAGTCTAGTGCTTAAAAATGTTCACTCAATGAATACTAAAACTAATTGATTGGAGGTTAAAAAAAAGGTACAGCTCTGGGGACTGAACATCTAAATTTGTTAAAAATGAAAGAGGATTTTAAAATGTATATTAAACATAATTTTTTTTTTTGAGACAGGGTCTTGCTCTATCACCAAGGCTGAGTGCAGTGGTACAATCACAGCTTTACTGCAACCCTGAACTCCTGGGCTCAAGTGTCCTCCTGCCTCAGCCTCCCAAGTAACAGGGACTACAGGCATGCACCTCCAGGCCCAACTACTTTTTTCATTTTTTGTACAGACAGGGTCTTGCTGTGTTGCCCAAGCTGATCTTGATTCCTGGCCTCAAGTGATCTTCCTGCCTTGGCCTCCTAGAGTGTTAGGATTACAGGTGTGAGCCACCACACCCAGCCCAAATTGAAATCTGAACACCAGTGTCTTTGTCTCATTTCCCTTCCCAGGCTGGTAAAGAAGAGGTGCTATCATAGTTTTGTACATGTAAGACACCAATCAGCACTGACTGGATCAATGAACAAATAAATCTAACTTACTTTCTTTCATAGATATCTGTAAATTTGAAAAGAGGCAGACAACAGGCAGGAGCATCCTGAAGAATAGACATTGTTTCTGCACTGTAAGACAAAATTTTCATTAGAGAACAGACCATTTCTTCCACATTACAGATTGTATTTAAAGAAAAAAGAGTTCATAAAATATAATGTGTATGCAAAATAAATTTACTGGTTTCTGATACATCAGAATTTACTTTCCAGAAAACTTAAAAAAAAAAAAGATTTTGGGGACAAGTCAATGAAAGAATATTAAGTCACACACCAGGATTTTTATCAGATTCAATCACAGGGCTTTCCACACCTGTGCAGCAAAAAGACACTGTTACTTCAGAGCAAAAGGCAGAATAACATAAATATCTCCTGCCGTGTTGCAGTTTATATGTTAGACATATGTGATTTGAATTCTTGTAGCTGAGGATATACAAAGGCATATAATGTAACCTCAACTGTAGTTTAAAAAAAAACCAAAAGGCACCCAAAAACACTGAAAGAAGAAAAAACCCTACAAAACAACAAAAATAATACACCAAACTGTTCGGAGTGATTAACTCTGAGCCACTGAACTACGGATGTTTTTTTTTTCCCTGTTTCTTTTATGTTTCTGAACTTTTCAAATTTTCTTCAATAAGTATTATTTGTATTCTAAGAGAAAAAGTACTATTGAAGTTCAAGTTAGAGAAAAGATCCTTAATCATCCAAACAGACATCCAGGAATGGCTCCTGTTTTATTAGCTCCCCCCAAAACAGGGAGAGCCAAAGCAGCAGCAAATCTCATTATGAAAAAAATCATCACCAGATTCCTAAGACTGACAGTCTCAATGTGAACTTATGAGGCTGGGTTTCTACTTGACATTAGGGATATATCTCCAAGTTCAGAACTTGGAGCTTTGTAGGTCTATCCTTTATAGACAAATCCACGTTGTACTAAGATCTGAAGGTAATATTTTAGACTCTTCAGGCTTGTAAACTTTTATTGTAGAGGTCTACTATTTTTAGACCTGTTCTGGACATGTGGTGCACTATTTTACTCCCAAGTGCCTATCAAGTTAAGCTGTACTTCACCCTTGATTAATGACTTGTATAAGAGTCAAATGGCTTATTTCTAACTCTATCAATTGAGAAGCATTAATGCAAATGTAATCATCACAAGAGGGTTGGGAATGTGATAAAATCCATTTTTATTATTCCTAAAATTGTTTATGGGTCAAAAGTTATCTATTGAAAGAAATACATTCTTTGTTTCTCACCTCAGTAAAGACAGTGATTTATTAGCAGCTCCTGTGGCAAGTGAGACCAGGATCTTCTTGCTGCCAATTTTGTATCTGTGGAGGCTGTTCACTGCACCGATTGCTTCTTGTAAGTTTTCCATCTGAACAACAGCTTTGAGCTGATAATCGGTATGGGGGCTGAGCTCAACATTCTTCACCTACAATAGTAAAAAGGCAAACAGAACACTTTGTCTACCCAGAACCTTGTCATCTTAAAACCGAAAGTGAATCATTAAGGAACATGCTTGTGGACTTAAGTGCTTCCATGAGAGAACCTGTCCGAACTCTGCACTTCTGCTGACCAGAACGTAAGTAAGCGAGCATGGGGTGACCTTCAGAGATGTGACACTGGCCTGGTCTGTCTGCCTGTGTGGCACACAGAGCTCTCAAAGGCAGACTGAGAGGCCAACACATGGGAGGAGTTTTGGGGGGTCTTCTCCAGACTCTGCAAAAACCCAGGACATAGCCATTTTAAGAATCTGTAAAAGGCGTATTTTAAGTAAACTGCACCTAAAAACTAAGTCAAATATAATAAGAAAAAAACGAAAACAGCCAACATTATTTTAGAATCCTACTTGTGTATTTCAGCAGGTAGAGCTAACTAAAACCCATTACGTTTTATTTACCAAAGTGTCATTTAAATCCCTGCCTATGACAAGTGCTTCTCACTGCTACATTTCTTGCTCCATGGGGCTATATTCTAAAAGCTGATGTACACCACCACTCCAAGCAGAATAGGGAAAAGGAAGGAGCTCAAACCTGTTCAGTCACACTTATATACTGGCTGTGGTTATGTGTGTCAAAATAAGTTCTCTTGACTTGAAATTCCGGGAAAGAGTAAAACTAAAGCAACATCAAGAGGGAAAAGGTTACCTTGCCATGTCTGGAAAATGCTTCCTGCAAGAGCTGCTGCAGCTCCTTCCGGGATAATCTGTAGTCTAGGTTGCTGACCTGGACGTCAGCACCATTTGCAAATGGGTCTGGAGAGTCAGCTCCACTGCTCGAATTTGCAACGTTGAAAGCAAGCGGGGATGCTCTGTTTAAAAGGTTTGGAGACATGCTCCTGCTTAAAACACACATATTGAGATTATTTTTAAAAACCTTTTCTGTGTATTCAGGTTTTATCATTTAGGCTTTGTTTGCAACTATATATAGAAACAGCTTTCTCACAACACGACCAAACCAAACATTTCATTTTCAAATGTATTTTTAATCTTACACATATACTGATTTTAGATTTAACTGTCAAAAGTACTATCAATCGAACCCTTATTAACCAACAAATTATTTAATATGAAATATTTTTTCACTGGATTATTGAAAGCTAAAGGCAAAAATTACAGGCAGCCTTGATGAATTAACTTTCTGCTTTGGGCATTTATTCTTAGAAAATTAGCCTGAGATACCAATTTAAGTCATTTAATAACCTTCCCTGTGGCTCTAAAAAAGTTAATATTCTTGTTCACATGTTGCAGTCCTTCTACATACAAGTAAACATTAATGTGAATTTTTAGATATAACTTTACAAGTCCACAGGCACTTTCTATAGTGACTCTTCGCCAATACAACAGAACAAATGCAGTGCCAGAAGGAGCCCACGGGAATGCAACATGGCCTTATGGCTCCTTTATCTCCTAAGCCTCAAGAATTACTTGGTGTGAGTTTAGAAAGCTTAAATAACGTAAAGTGAGAGATAATTACAGTGGTTTACAGAGACCTTTACTTCTCAAACAACTTCCCGTAAAGTACCATAGTAATAAGACTAGCCAACGCATGCCTAGTTTGGGGTTTTCCCCCAATACGAGGAATGCAAGGACATCTTAACATGCCTTTCAGCACTGGCCAGGGACTCCAGGTCAGCCTTGTGTCCTCTGCTTACCCAGACTTCCACATGGAAAAGGGAGAGATGTGAGAAGCTTTGCTCTTAAATGTTAGCCACGATTACTTGGGGAAAGAGGGACTGGCAGAGCAGGGATGGAAGACTCACTTTGTGCATTTCTGTGTTTTTTGAAACATACTATATTTCATAACCCATCCCATTGTATACAACCACTTCCATGGGTCAGGAAGCTGGACTTACCTTGAAGACCAAGACTGAGAGGTGAGCAGAGGACCAACTTGCCTCGATGCAATCAACTTGCTAAAAGCAGATGGGTAACTCACTTGGAATACAGTCTCCTCTTTATCTTTTTTCTCTACAGGAGAACTTGTAACACTTCGGGTACTGAGGTTCTCTTTTCTAACAGAAGGGGAAGATTGAAGGGAAAAGGTCATATGTCTTCCATCACATTAAAGAAGCAACTACGAGAAAGAGTAATTCAACATACTTTTGATTGGTTTTGTAAACTGATTCTTCCATCCCGGAGCTTTTAGACGTCAGCACTGCAGCACTTGAGTTACTGGGAGGAGGTACCAGCCTCACGTTACCCTGCTGGTGCTCACTGTTTCTATTACCAGTTTTTGACTCCATGCGGCACAGCTCCTTGAAAGACACAAGTGCAGTGGGGTTTAAAATTTAATTACCTAAGATGTGTTAGATCCTGTATGAAAACAATTGACTTTCGGTGTCAATAAAAAAAGGACACACCAAAAGCAAGCAGGCACCCGAAACACAGACACAAAGAAACCAAACCTACCATAAACTTCAGAAAGCAAGAGGTATCAAAATTACCTGTAAACTTTTAACATTTGTATTTTTTGTAGCAGATCCAGAATTTGCCTGTGACCCTTTTCCAGGCGTGGCTTTGGCACTGGAAGATTGTTCACTTGCATCTTTGATGAGGCATAATTTTGGATTCTTAAGTTTTTTGGGAGACTTCACTTTTTCAGCAATTGCACTTGAACTCTTTGTTTCACAGAGTTCTCTATTTTTCGGAGTAAATGACACAATGATCCTATTACCAAAGACGTCTTCATTTTCCATGCGCTTCTGAGCCCGTTCTGCACTGTCTTGGTTTATGAAGCGGAGAATTGCACTGCAGCCTGTGATACTCAGCACTTTCCCACCGCAATTATCGGACAGGCGTCTGAGCCTGTTGCTGATGCTCTTGCCATCTTTATTTGCTGGTAGGTTATAAACATAGAGCAGAGTGTGGCACTGCTAATACAGAGGGAAAAAGTATTACATTAGGTTAACTCTCAAGGACACGCATTCAATTTCCAACTAAGAAGAACAATGAGTGACCTCCAAACTTCAGCTAATAACTTTGGAGGGAGATGATAGTGATTTAGATGGGAGAAGGTGAACTTGTTTAGAGTTGATAGGTAACTGTTGTTTTAAAGAAGATGCTAGGCACAGAAGTCTGCATATTATATGATTCCATTTCTATAAAACATCCAGAAAAGATAAATCTGAAGACAAATGTCCAGAAAATATGAGTGGCTGCCTGGGGGTGGGAATGGGAATTATCCCCAACTGGCATAAGGGATCTTACTGAGGTGATAAAAATATTCTAAAACTGGTTGTGTAATTCAGTAAATTGACAAAAATCATTGAATTGTGCACTTAAAAGAGGTAAATTTTATGCTATGTAAATCATATCTCAATAAACCTGTTTTCTAAAAGTCTATTTTATTTATTTAGCAAGGCTGTTGACATATTCATGTCTTTTATAAAGTTATGAGCCTTTTCAGCTACAACTGCAGGTTGTCAGTCATTAGCCTGGAAGTTCTGTTTGGCAGTAGGTGGTCATAACCCTTCCAAGGTGAATTGAAACTTATATATCAAGAAGCAGAACCATTAGGGTACCAAGAGAAAACTTTAAATAATTATAGAAAGGATTAAATTCAAAAGCCATAAAAGAAATCACTAAAAATGGGCAAAGGATGTGAACAACTTACAAAGAAATATCAAGAGCCAACGACAACAGTAATAAAAGGATATTCTATACCTTGCTAATGATTAATAAAAAGGCCAATTATAAGCAGATATCATTTTTCACTTATCAGACTGGCAAATATTTAAAACAGACACTCTCATTTATTGTTGAGAAGCGTGTAAATTAGTACCACCTGCCCAGAGGACAACTCGGATCTTGCTAATAAAATTCTGACCCAGAACTTTCACACCTTGGAACTTACCCTACAGAATATTAGCCAGGGAGCCCAGAGAAGACATAGGTTCCCTTGAAGGAAGATGGTGAAAAACTGGGTAAAAACAAAATGTCCAGTAATAGGCAGACTGGTTACATAAGTTAAAAACCAGCCAAGTAAGTACTTTTCAAACCAACATTCTGGTTTTTAAAATGTGGTAGATTTATAGTTATATTGACATGAAAAGACACACAAGCTATGACATTGTTAACTTAAAAAAAAAAAAAAAGCCACAGAACACTATATATGTGACACAGTTTTTTAAAAAATTTATTACATTTTTGAAATTTGGAGAACAAGATCAAATTGTTAACAGTGGTTACTCCTGGAGGGGAGGATTATGGGGTTTTCACTTTCCACATTTCTGAATATTATTATTTGTTTTTATAATGAACACGTTACTTTTCTAAACAGAGGCTTTTCTTTTTATTTGAGGGAAGCTGACCACTCATCAACAAAATCTGCACTTTTCCTATGACACCTGGGACTCAAAACCCAGGCAGTACTAATACATGTTTAATTTATTAAAATTAAATGGACTAAAAAGAAATGTATCTTAACTTATCTCTCTAGTGGATGAGGAAAAAACATCTGTTAAGACTGAATGTCTTGAATAATCAATCTTTTTTTAATCATGAGGAGTAAGGATCTCCAAAGAGGGCAAGTTCTCACCTAAAATACTATATTTGACTTAAAAGCCTTCAAAGTTAGAAAAGTGAGTGTCAAACAAAAGCAGAAGGAATTGCTAATGAGCTGCTTACTCTTTCCATGAGCTGACTTCTTCCTCCCTTAAATGAGGATGTTATGTGAGATCATTTCTAAGGTACGTGTCTAACTCTAAAGTTATTCAATGTTGGCCAGGTGTGGTGGCTCACGCCTGTAATCCTAGCACTCGGGAAGGCCAAGGCGGGAGGATTGTTTGAGCTCAGGAGTTCGAAACCAGCCTGACCAAGAGCGAGACCCCCGTCTCTACTAAAAATAGAAAGAAATTAGCTGGACAACTAAAAATATATACATAAAAAATTAGCTGGGCATGGTGGCGCATGCCTGTAGTCCCAGCTACTTGGGAGGCTGAGGCAGGAGGATTGCTTGAGCCCAGGAGTTTGAGGTTGCTGTGAGGTAGGCTGACGCCACGGCACTCTAACCAGGGCAACGGAGTGAGACTTTGTCTCAAAAAATAAATAAATAAATAAAGTTATTAAATGTTAAAATTGCATTTGTTGTATAGGATTGCCCACTGTCCTGGATCATCCACACGATCACTCCTCTCCATTATTATTATTTCTTTAAGAGTTACACATACATTCTCCAAACAGCTTAAACACAGCTCAACACTACAGTAAACTTCCTTATCCCAATTCAAGTCTATCAGAAACGCTGTCCTCCTGGAAATACACTCAGTCTCTCCTAGCACGTGGCTTAAACAGGCTACACGTGTAGCAGTAACCGCCACTCCTAATTGTGTCCAGGCACAACATGGATTGCACTATAGAAAGCATAGCCTCAGAGGCCTGTTGGAGCTTAAGGATTAAATGCCTAAAAAATGCACAATTACTCTGTTTATCCGGTGCCAACTACACAAGTATATGCAAACCCTCACTATATTCTCTACCCTTGATACTTAGAAGCAAAAAGAGTAATGACCTTATTCCCTTATTTCCATCGACTTGACAGAAAACACTACGGAGACACCGGCAACAGGCTGTTGGTAAGGTAAATCTACAATTCCCTGTGATATTTTCAAAAAAATAAAAGCAAAATTCACACATATCAATTCTCTGTATATTTGTAAGAGAAGAACTGAAGGTGGCCATGATCTGACCAGCTTCTTACAAAGAACAGCCTTGTCTGGGCATGCCGACCCCCTCATGAAGGGCTATCTTTCAGCCTCCATAATCTAATATTGGAAAATGGCAAAAATAATGCAAACCCACTTACTGGCATTTTTAGTGGTAACCTTGGGGGCAGGTCGGAAATGAACTCTTCAAATCTGATCAGCTCGTTAGCATGATGCAGCAGTGCTTCGGAGGCCTGGTTTTTATGGACCAAAATTATGTGGAAACCATGCCTGTGTCTCAGGTCACTAAGTTCCAATGCAAAATTGACATCAGCTGAAATAAAAGGTACAGCCCAACCCCATCCCCAAACATTAGAAACACTTGACAGACAGACAACTCTACTGACACCCACTTAGAAAAAAGGCTGGACTATATTCAAAGTCGCTTCCCCCCTTCTTAGAACAGGAGCACATTTCATTCAGAAGAATTAATATGGTAAGATAATTTCACCACACACCTATAGTGAGTTCCAAGACACGTGTTACTTCTAGCATTAAAATGGAGCAATTATTATTATGTTGGGGAGACTCATTTGAAAATTACTCATCTTAGACTTTCAAAATTTGTAATATTAGGCCCAGTATAAAAAAATAAAAAATCACATTTTCTTTAATAAACCTGGCCCCACGAGAGCTCAAGTTCCAAGGAGAAAATACAGAAAATCCTATAGACCCAATTTTTTTTCTAAGCAGTTCTCAACAATAAGCATAAACATGTCTTATGTATTTCAGCCTCTTTGGAGGTACATTTTACTTTCACATGTTTCTGCTTCTGTGATAATTCTCACACAGTGAGTTTAGCTGGAATTAGCAAATGTTTCCACACTTACTTGACACAAGAACCACAGTGGCTGGAGCAGTGTGCGTATTTGCAAACCTTCGGAGACTCTGTCGGAGTTTGTCATCGGCAGCATTCTTCGCAGTAGCATTGATGTGAGCAACAGTTACCTGCATTAATTTATAAGGACGAATGAGCATGAGCTGGGGTTAAAAAATTGCTACACACTCTGCCCAATTCTAATTCTTAGAATTAATACGTAATCCTAGAGAAAAAAAACCTCTTTTTATCATTATTATGAGGAATGGAAAAAAATTGCAACCAGATCTCAATAATTTCAAAATTGACTCTCCATATGAATTAACTGGGTCTGTTATTACCCTGGCTCTTATCTCTAATCTTCTGTTTTTGTATTTTTATCTCCTTTTCAGAAAATAAGTAGGAGAAAGGAAATGAAATTTGAAGTTGTTAAATTTGCTCTAGTAGCTTTTGCCAACAATTTGGAGGTGGCAGAGATTAGATAAATGAAGGTAAGATTTATGTCATTTGTCTATTCTACTCATTGCCTATGGCTTTTAGGATCAGGAGTTAGGTAGTAAAGAGAGGAGGAGTATGCCCCTAAGGGAGCTAAAATGTGTTTATTCTGGTTAAAACTATCAGGCTTACATATAAGCCTCCAAAGCAAGGAAAGTTTTATTTGGACAGGTGCCTTAGGCACCTGCAATACACAATAGGATTTATTAAGTTTTTGTAAAGAACATAAATATATGATTTTAGACAGCAATATGGAATATCAACAGAATTAATTGTCTGAGAGTCAAAAGACCTGGCTGCTAGTTCCAGCTTAAGAGCACAGACTTTGGGGGCCAGACAACCTAGATTTAAATCCTAGCTCTTCTAGTGGCCATGTGATCTTAATGAAGTTGCTTCACTTCTCAGGGCCTTACTTTCATTTGTAAATTACAAATAATAAATCCTACATGCCTATTTCACAGAATAGTTACCAAAATCAAAAGGAAACAATACATATGTAACCATTACACCAGAATAGCACTAAAGTAAAAGTAGCATTATTGAAAGATCAAACATGATTAAATAATTTCTTGTACTTTTGAAATGATCTTTTCCTAATTTTATTTCAAAACTTAGCACAATATCATTAAACAAATTTTGAATCAGAATTCTTAAAAAGAAACACGTTTATTCTTCTACCATAGATTAAAATTCTTTCTTTAAAAGAAAACTTTTTTTCACCTGGCAATTATTCAGTTCTTGAATAACTTCCTTGTTTTCTTTACTGATGTCACACACACAGATGAATTCTGCTTCTCTGTGGCCTTTAAAAAACTTCTCACGGATTCTCTGTACAACAGCAGTAGCTGAGCGGCCAGAGGGAACGGAGCAGTTTTCAATATCCCAAAAAACTCCAATGGGGGGTAAGTTTTCTAGCACCTGTCCGGCTACTGCAACTTCTGGTGACCCTTAAGAAATGTTAACACTTTCAATTACATGCAGTGAAAAAGAAAGGCCAAATTAAAATAGTAGGTAGCTACTATCATTCTTAGTGGCAGAAAAATTAAATGATTGATGCTAAGTTTTAAGGATACCAACCTCACTGGTTGAAAGCAACCAAGCTGCCAAAGTATCAAGTTGCCAATGTATCACTCTAAGAGATTATTCTTGTTTTGTAGGAGAGCACAAATCTAAAAGTCAAGTGACTTTAAACCCACCATAAACCCATCTCAAAGCATGAGCCATTCTCATGGTGAGCGGTGATGTTTCTCGGAACACTAACGTGTAACTGATTGGATACTGCAGCTCCAGAGACCTGATCTTCATGCTTAGCTCATGCTTATCTACCTACTCAGCATGGAAGAACAAAGAAGAGTTGACAAAGGGTGAAGCTGTCACTATTGTTGATTTCAAATTATTTTAAACACTGAATTAACATCTGGATTTAACATTTTATTTTTTTGAGACAGAGTCTCGCTCTGTTGCCCAGGCCGGAGTGCAGTGGTGTCACCACAGCTCACTGCAACCTCAAACTCCTGAGCTCAAGTGATCCTCCTGCCTCAGCCTCCCAAGTAGCTGGGACTACAGGCATGTGCCATCATGCTTGGCTAATTTTTCTATTTTCTCTAGAGACTGCAGTCTCACTCTTGCTTAGGCTGGTCTAACTCCTGACCTCACTTGATTCTCCGGCCTTGGCCTCCCAGAGTGCTAGGATTACAGGTGTGAGTCACCTCCTCCGGCCCAGATTTAACATTTTAAAAATGTTTTCAAAAGAGAAAATATCACTACCTACTTTTTGGGGAAATGTTTTTAACTGAGAACTCTTAGGTTTTCAAATACTGTTCTAAATTAACCATTACTAAATTGTTCTACATACTAAATACTTCCAGGGAGAATACAATCAACAGACGTGATTACAAACCTAAGTTGACACCATGTCTACTCCAGCACTTTATTTCTCCTAATATAGTAGCCACTTTCCTGTACATAGCTTCTGATCTCAAATAGCCTCAGCCCAACATAAAGGGCAAATGACTTCCTGGTCTACAATAAAAAGATTTTTACTAAGAGATGGAAATGGGGACTCACATACACAGTAGCTTTAGAACCACAAGGAATCTTTTAAAGGTGATTAAATGCAATGTAGCAGATATTGAAAACTACTTAAATATACACATTTTATGCCATACTGTCATTTACCAAATTTCGAAGCAGCTTTGCCTAGACTGGTCGCCAATAACAACGTGGTCTCCTTCCCTGTTCCTTTGGTTCCACAGCCATTACACAGAGGGATAGCAAGAGGTGCAGGTTGAGTATTTGGAGGTGGTATATTTGGCCAGACTTTAGCAGCATCAATTATACTATTTCTTGCCGGCTGTTTTAAAATTTTTTTAAAAAAGGAGGAGGTTTCAGATACATCATTTCAGAACCTAGAGTTATGTACAACAACCGAAAACACATTGTGTTTCACCTTTCTACCTAACCTCTGATAAAATGTATTTTCAAATAATCTTTCCCAGAACCATTAGCTATGAGTTCATAAACTCATTTCCAGAAGACTTGAAATGATCAGGAAAGATATTCACAGGATCAGACCTTTACATTCTGGGGCACGTGTCTGCTACAATGAAGACCTCACACACATTTTACATAAAGGGGAGTAAAGTCTTCACTTGAATACCAGTGTGACTGGCCAAGTTTCAAGTTCCCCATATTATAAAAAGACAACATGCAGTTACCTAAATTACGTGAAAAGGCCCACGTATGAGTTGAGTCTGAGTTATAAGAAATCAATTGTGCTGTAGCCTTTAAAGACAGAATGTGGAGGCTTTGCCAAACTAGGTTCACATGCAGGAAATAGATTTATTGCAACAAGAGGCTCTAAAAGCATAAACTACACAAATAATGACTCTGTACTTTTTTGAATGGTCTCCCATTTTACCCTTTGCTTCTTTCAGGACCAGCAGAAGTTATGCTGACGGGGAGAGATCTACACCACGGAAGATTCTTCAATCCCATGCACAGTAAAGGCATTTAAAGATAAATCCACCTCCAAAAAAAGTCATTCCTCAATCCTTAGCTGCACCCAACATAACAAATAAAAAGATACAAACCTTGTTTAGACAGTCTTCGCAGTAAAGTGAGCCCTTTAAACAAACCGGAGGTACCACATTAAGGTGCAAAGAGTTGGTGCACAAGTGAGGCGTGAGCTCCGACTGTGAAATGTGCTCTTCCAAATGCCCTGGAGCCCCACTTGTGAAATCGGAACAGGGGAAATAGCCAGCGGAGGTGCAGCCCTGGAGAGTCGGAAACTGATGCAGTTTGTGCACGTTACTATGACATGATTGAAAATGGAGTTTTCCACAGCAGGGCAGGTGTTTGCAGGAAGATAGATTACTCTCTAGACACATGCTGGGAAAGTCACTTGCAATGCCTGCCAAATTGTTCCTAGCTGAGGCATTCTGGGGTGAAGATGCAGACTGGAAAGCAAACCCTGATCCTACCTGACACGTGATTGTCCTGGTGCTTTGCGAGTCTAACAGTGAGCCCGTGTGAATCAAGCTACCAGTACCGCCGCTACCACCACCGCCACCACCAAAATGCATTGGCGAAGTGGAGGGTTCGTTAGGGCAATGAGCACAGCAGCTTACTTTGGGGACAGTTGAAAGCTGTATTTTAGGTTGCTGAAGAGAATGAATATCAGGAAGTGGGACTGCTGGAAAAAGTTTAGAGCCAGCATGAAGGGGAGATGGTATATCCTTTAATTCCACAGCAACTTTCTTGTTCTCCATGTACTCTTTCTGAGAAAAGAAAATCAGAACATAAGTTAATTTTATGAGGCTAGTGATTTTTTGGTTACTCATATCCCACTGCTTTAAAAAACAGAAATAGCGTTTAATTCTGCTTACATCACCAATCACAACCAAACTGGAATTGCAGCTAGCTAAAACCAGAGGCATTCTTAAGCAAGGTCTGCAGAAGTAAACACTGAAACACAAAACTAAAATTAAGGTTATGTTCTTCCTGAATCTTAAGAGACTGGGGTGGGGGTGGGGGTGGGGGTCTGTTTACATCTTCAGTAAGCCACTATGCCTCAGTGACTTTGCTTCAGTAACTTCCCCTTGCCTCACAGGATCTTCTGAAGACAAAATAGGTGGTATGAAGACAACAGCCAAAAACAGCATTCAATAAAGATGGCTTACAAGCAAAGTGATTTGAGTAAAATACTTAATAGCTCCCATAGTCACTCCATAAGGGGTTTTAGTAAGCAGAAGAATAAGATTCCAAACACGTGGATGAGATCAGCCATCTACCCAAAGGGTCCACCCATGTTGCTGATGACATTTAACAAATCCTAGGATATCACAACTTAATGCCATAATGGCAACAATTATATTGTAGCCAGTGAAAAGAATTAGAGTATCTCGGTACAAAATGTAAGACAAATAGTTTGGCATACGACTCCAACATAGACACAGGAGGCCAGTATATTACAAAGGTTATAAGCATAGCATTAGTGTCAGAGACCTGGATTTGGATCTGATACTCAATAGTTGTAAGACCTATGTTTCAGTTTCCTCATCTATAAATTGGGAACAATAGAATGCACCTCTTAGAGTTATTAGAAGGATAAAATGAGATAAAAGCACATAAAAAGCACTTAGCACAGAACTTGGCCACTGAAAGGGGATCTAACTAATCAATAGCCTTTATGGGCAGACTGCAAGAACCATTAAGATGAAGAGGATGCCCTAATAGACAACTGAAACATGCTCATCCTTTAGAGTTTAGAAGGGCACATCAGACTGCTACAACATCACTCCTTTTGCTGTGATTCTACACTCACCTGGGAGCAAGCACATGTTTACCTGGGAAAAATCTGGATTTTCAGTTAGACTTTTCCTAAAAGGAAGTTAACAGCAATACGCTGACCAGCCAATGAGTAGTGTGTTCTGCCCTCTTGGTAATTGCAGTTCGGAGTGGAAATCAATACACAGGCATTCTGATTTATACAGATCAGGCTCTTATGGGCAGAGTTATCGTGACTTGGGCCCCTGAACCTACTCCACTTTGTATACCACTGACAAAATCGAGTTTTGGGATCTGTAAAGTTGAGAGTGCAATTCTGAATTGTGTGACTCCATTGAGGTCTAGATACACTGTCCCATTCCGGGATCTGCTGGAGATGCCAGCTCTCACTGTCAACTGTCCCTAAAGTAAAATATTACTGAAAAGACCCAAATTACTTGATGCCTTACAACAAAGACAACTATATTGTAAAAACCTAGAGAAGACAGAGAATTAGTTTTTAAAAAGTTATTAATATCTTTATATAAAATTATAGTAAAGTCTCATTTGAATCCCAAGTACAATAGAAAAAAAGAAATAGAAAGGTGGTAACAAGAGTACATGAAATGAATCAGAAAATGTCAAAATCACAATGAAAAGATAAATGAGAAGTTAGAAATATATTTAAATACTCAAGAGAAATCTTATACAAAAATAAATAAAAGGCTATCAATAAGCTCTTGTCAGTCTTCCCTAGATTATAAGACTCAAAACTCAGAAGGCTTCAGTAAAATAAAATTTATTTTGTGTTTCCTCTGATTTTACTGCACAATGTGAATTTTTTAATCTTTGGAATCTGTGACTTTAATGAGAAACAAATCTTTCCAAAATTTTAACATTAAATATTTAAAGTATCTACTGTTATTCAGAGTGGAATACAGGAGTTAAAAAATTATGCTCTCATCAAGGGCAAGAATCATAATAATGTGCTACAAGGGGCAATACAAGTAGAATATACAGGAAAACTTAGCACAGTCTCCAGGAAGAGAGACCATGTCCCAGACTAAATGGACCTCTCACCTATGTGCATAAGTAATTTGCTATGTCCTTAGTCTTGCATATAGTTACCGTTTGGGGACTATGTGGCAACGTCTGCTCAGGACGAGAAAAACAATTAGAGAATTTCCAAAGCCATCGCTCAGCATCATTATCTTGTTGAAGCCATCCAATTCTACTGCAGGAGTTCTCAGTTCCGTTTCCTTCCATCATACAGCCATACAAAGTGATTCAACATTCTTTCATCTTTCTTTTCTTTCATACTTCCACCCTGTTAAGAACGAGTAAGATTTCAATGTTATTTTTTTGCATAAGCACAACTTTTATAATATATTAAAATGTGAGAATGCAACTATATTTATAGTGCAATGGATCCAACAATTCAAAACTTAATGAACAAAAGAAGAATATGAGAGCATATTATAGGTTACCAAAATTTGGTAAACTCAGTTGACTCTGTTTATGCATAAAACCTAATTCTATCAATCTGACTTTTAAAAAAAAATCTGCAATCTGGCCAGGCGCGGTGGCTCACACCTGTAATCCTAGCACTCTGGGAGGCCGAGGCAGGAGGATTGCTTGAGCTCAGGAGTTCCAGACCAGCCTGAGCAACAGTGAGACCCCATCTCTACTAAAAGTAGAAAGAAATTAGCCAAACAACTAAAAATAGAAAAAATTAGCTGGGCATGGTGGCGCGTGCCTGTAGTGCCAGCTACCCGGGAGGCTGAGGCAGGAGGATCGCTTGAGCCCAGGAGTTTGAGGTTGCTGTGAGCTAGGCTGACGCCACAGCACTCTAGCCCAGGCATGAAAGTGAGACTCTGTCTCCAAACAAAAATCTATAATCTGCCATTCCTTGTGTTCCATATCTCTTCAAATAAAAATGAACTCTGGATAAAGACCTATTTCTTTTCTATACACAGGCATGCTTGAGAGAAGTAGCCAAGTCTTGGACACCTGCATATCCCTGAGTGAGACTTCACCTCCTCATTGCCTGGAGTCAACCTCCTCGGGCCCTAAGTAGACTACTTCTATAATTTTTCTTAATTCTTCTCCACTATCTCTCCCTAAAGACTCTTAGGAGAGTCAAAAAGTTAACAGAATCTTGAGAGCATCTAATCTTAGTATTGTAAAAGAACAACCATCATATCCTCATTACAAATTATGTAAGATTTTAAAATCGATTTAAGAGCAGTCTCTCCCACTGTGTCTTTGATCTGAGCACGGAAGGTTAGAATTAAGTGGCCTCTGTGGGCTTTGAATTTGATTCTTCTACAGAACAAATTGAACCAATTTCTTAGTTGATTTATAATGAAAGTACAATCTGATATACCACCAAAAATCTAACAATTAGAGAAATCTCAAGTCACAGATGTGCTCTCTCTCCTTCAGTGCAACAACATTTACAACTCTTAAACAGTACAGTAAAATCAAATCGTTCACACCCATTGGGTGTGGAGGCAGTTGGCTGATAGAGAAGACAAATGAACTTCATTTCCAAGGCGTGGCCACAACATCCCATCTTACCTACAGTGGTCATTTTAAAGTGATTATTTGCATTACCTCTCAGAAACTTCATCTAGGCATATAGGAAAAACTTTTTTAGTTATATGTCTGATAAGATGCTCCTTTCAAGAGATTTTAATATCTACATGGCAGGGAGAGGGGCGAGCTCATTATATGCGTACTATATCTAAGGTACAGGAGACGTGATCACATAGAGCAGAGGTAAACTATGGCCTACCAGCCAAAACTGGCCCACAGCCTGTATTTAAATGGCCTGTGAACTAAGAATGTATTGTACATTTTTTCTTTTTTTTTTTCCTGAGACAGGCTCTTGCTCTGTTGCTCAGGCTAGAGTGCAGTGACATGATCATAGCTCACTGCAACCTTTAACTCCTGGGCTCAAGCAAGCAATCCTCTTTCCTCAGCCTACCAAGTAGTTGGGACTACAGGTGTGTGCCATCACGTCCGACTAATTTTTGTATTTCTTGTAGAGACAGTCTCACTATGTTGCTCAGGCTGGTCTCGAACTCCTGGGCTCAAGCCAGTCTCCCACCTCAGCCTCTCAAATTCTTGGGATTACAGGCATGAGGCATCATGCTCTGCCCATTTTTTAATTCTTGAAAAAAAATCAAAAGAATAACATTTTGTGATATACAATATTATATGAAATTCAAATTTATGTGTCCATAAATAAAGTTTTATTGGGACACAGCCACATCCATTTATTTAAATACTATCTATGGTTACTTTTGCACTACAATTGCAGAGTGGTCTTTGCAACAGAGACTGTATAGCCCACAAAGCCTAAACTATTTATTATCTGGCCCTTTTGTCAGAGCTACAAAAGTTCATAAGTTTCTGTTTCCTCCTCTGTAAAATGTGCTCCCCTTTGTACATCACTGCATTACTGAGACCAAAAAAATTCCATAAATGGATCCCAGTATTTTCACCATTGCATCTCTTATGCCAAGCACAGGGCCTGCTACACAGTAGTTACAAAGTAAATATTTGTTGAATGAGGGAATTACTCAATAAAGCACACCATTTACCTACTACACACTGTTGGGAGTGGTTACTATCAGGGAGTGGTTAATGCAGAGAGAGAATTAAATAACATCCCAATAGTAAGTTATGATACTTGTTTTTCCCTATTATATACAGGTCTTATGTTCCCCAACAAGCTCCACTCTAAATCATATGAGTCTGTGGTATTTATAGTGTACACAATTTTAACATGCTCTCTCAAACCTCTTCAAAGCCAAATTCTGAAAGTGAGCTGACATTTATAGTATAATATAATTCACAAAGCATTTTCATTTAACATTCAGCAAATATTTACTTAGTATCTACTATGTAGCAGGCCTGTGGTTGGTATAAGGGACACATGAAAAAAACTGAGACAACGGAACACATTAATGTAATTTTTTTTCTCAATAATTTAGTGAGGGAGACACGGGAAAAAATTAGTCACATTTTGCAGAGGGGGAAACAGAAGCTTGATGAAGTTTTGTAGCTAGACTGAGATCACACAATCAGAAGGGGGCAAAATGAGACTTGTTCACCCCTTCCCACCACACCAAGGTGCCTACAATATTACTCAATACAAGCAATTAAAAGTAGAAACTTGTTAGTGACCCACACCGTGGAATTTTCCCAAATATTCCTGGGAATGCCACTAAGCAATTTAAATAGCAAAAGCAGGTTCTGTTTTATTTCAGTGAGTGTCTCCTTCTGCCACTATCTCTTGGAATCTTTCAATAATCCAGATAGTGGTTCAAAGTACAGACTTTGACATCAGACTGTGTATTAGTCCCCAATTCTACTACTTCCTATTTGTGCAGCTTTGGACAACGCACAAACTCTCTGAATCTCAGATGGCATCTCTAAAATGGGTGTAACATAACAGTAATCCCTCACCGGGCTGTTGTTTAGATTATATGAGATAATCCATGTAGAATATTTAGCAAATGGCCTTTCCATAGCACCCAATCTGATCCTCGACCTCACACCATCCCATCCCATTATCTTTCTCCCCCACAGCTCCTCTATCTAAGAGGATCTTTTTTATTTGCTTACTATTTTATTATCTTTCTGCCTTACCAGCATATAAACTCCATGACACCAGGCGTGGTAGCTCACGTCTGTAATCCTAGCACTCTGGGAGGCTGAGGCGGGAGGATCACTTGAGCTCAGAAGTTCCAGACCAGCCTGAGCAAGAGTGAAACCCATCTCTACTAAAACCCACTCTACTAAAAACAGAAAAAAAAAAATTAGCTGGGCTTGGTGGCACGTGCCTGTAGTCCCAAGATACTTGGGAGGCTGAGGCAGGAGGATCACTTGAGCCTGAGAGTTCGAGGTTGCTGTGAGCTAGGCTGACTCCACAGCACTCGAGCCTGGGCAACAGAGCGAGACTCTGTCTCAAAAAAATAAAAATAAACTCCATGACAGCAGGGACTGTTTTGTTATTCACTATTGTATCTCCTGCACTTAGCACAGTGCCTGGCACATATCAGTAAATAATTTTTGAACGAATAAAGTGTTCAACAAATGTCTAGGAAGACCGTTTAGGTTTCAATTTCCCTGTATGAGAAGCAGACTATTTACCGCTCAAAATGCTGTTAAGTCTAAAACATACAAATGTAACCTGTATCTTGGTAAGCTCTCAATAATACCAGAAAGCTATACGGGAAACTCTAAAAGGTGTCATCATGAGGTCGCATTACAATTAGCAACCAAAGTGGCTGAAGCCCTAAGGCAGCTCAACACTGTCACTCAAGCCTGAGGATACACCGTAGGTGCTGCTAAAGACCAAGGAGAATGCAAAACGCTCGGGGGCTGAGGGGAGGTGCAAAAACACCCGCCCCTTTCTTTCTCTCTTAACCTTACGATTGTGCACACTGCCCTGGAAAGGTTGCTCCCCACTCCTGGAGGGCCCCATGGAGAGCAGACAGGTGAGGGCAGGAAGCCAAATACCCCCAAAGGGGAACAGCGGCGCAACAGTGACAGCAGTGAACGGACCTGAAAAGGACACAAGCCAACTCTTCTGTGGGGGCCCGACTGGCGGGTCACAATTCTTCCCCTTGGAGTAACCAATCTGTTCTCCCTCCAACCCCAGCAATAGGCGGAGGAAGGGGGGGCACTGTCCCCTCCGTCCAGCTCCGGTGGCCCCGGAGCAGCAGGGCCATTCCGGGTCTAGTCCCAGCGCTGACAGCAAACTCACCTCAGCCGTCCGCTCCACCTCCGCTCACATTCCGGCCCTGCCGCTTTCCCCCCGCCCCCCAGGCCCTTTGTTTTGATTCCCGACTCCGCAGCTCCCGCCGCCGCCGCCAAGCGCACCCTCCACTTCCGCTTCCGCACCGCACCGCCCCTGTCGCAAAACCGACGCCCTTCTGGGCTCTTGCCCCGCCCCTTCCTCGCCCCGCCCCCGCCGCCGGGTCCTCCCCGCGCGGGGCAGGCTGGGAACCCGGGGGGGGCGGGGCCTCGCGGCCCTGCAGCCTCGTCAGGCTCAGTCCCCTCCCGATAAACCCCTAAATAGGGAGTTCCCCGGGGGGTGAGCCTGGCTTTTTTGGCGAAAACCCCCAGTTTAAAGAGGCCTTCCTCCTGGCTTAACGTTGTGGAGTCGAAAGGAACCTCAAAACGGACAATGAGGGAGCTTGTGAGGTGAACCCGAGGAAAAACCTGCCAACCGGGATTTAATGCAGTTCAGCTCTTTGAGGGAAGGCGATTTAAACGAATTTCAATGAAAAACCCAATCGTTTCGGCTTTTTTTCCCTCGCTCTTTTCTCGTCATGTGATGGTCCTACTTTCAAAAAAATTAAATGGCACATATTCCACAGCATCCTTAATCTAGTGCAACCTAGTGGCAAGTGGAGAAAAAAGTAACTGCCAACTGGGCTTCCTGCGAGGTCCCTTGGGCTTCTCGCAAAGTTGAGACCCAGCTGGCAAAAATAAAGTGTGTGCAAAGAAAGATTAAACTGGATATGCCACCAACAATCAAGAGATCTTTGGTGATTTTAGTAAGAAAATGTTATTTTTTTAAAGCCCTGGGCCAGAGCTCATTACAAATGAATACAAGTTTTCCAGAGAGAGGTTGGGCCAGCAAAAAGGAGACCTTACAGTTGCAAAAGCTTTTATGAAACCAATGACCCTGTGTTTTAGGTGGCTAGAGATACGCCATTTGTTTTGCTTTTTTAAAATAGTGCCTCACAATTTTTTCCCTGAAATAAAAAAAAGAATTTTTTTTCGACTCAGAAAGCAAAATGATTTCTGAAACTGCCAGCTGCTGTTTTCTGTTACAAATTAGGAGAAAAACAAAGCACATGTCATCTAAATCTAGACAGTTTAGGATGTGCTATCTGAATACTACTTAAAATATTTTTTAAAGTTTGCCAAGAAACAAATTAACTTTGCAAAAGAATCAGTAGAAATTGCTAAACGAGAACATTTTCCCCAAAAAACCTCCACTATGAGTTGATTTCATTAGGCAATCTGCACGAAGCAGGGATTAACACATCCCTGTAGACGTCCTTGTAGACATGTGTTGTGGAGGGCAAGATCAAACATGTAGCTGAAGAATCCTTTGTGCCGGTATTTAATTTTCCAGAAGGCAGATGACAAGTATACATTATCTGCCTGCTTAGGTATTTATTATTGCTGAATAAATCTTCATTGTGTCTGTGTGGGTAGCATTTTTCAAGTGGGAATTAGATGAAAAACAACGCTGTTTCTAATTTTTTTTTCAAAGTACCAAACAAATATGCTACTCTTTATAGGTGGGCTTTTTCCCTCCTCCTTTTTATTCCAGTTGAGTATTTCTGAACACCAACCATATTAACTCAAAATACAAAAAAAGGAAACTAAGTGTGGATTTTAATTGTTTTAAAGAAGTTTTTAGCCACAAAACATAAAAGAGCAGACACATTTTGTTTAACTTTGCTTGGCATTCTTTCAAGTGCAGAGCTGTGGCTTGTCTCAACAGGTAAATGCAATGATTAAAAAAGAACCAGTTATACTAAGTGGAAGTCTAATAAAAGTCTGAATTACAAATACTTTTAAAAGAAATGCAATTTTAGGCTGGGCACGGTGGCTCTCACCTGTAATCCTAGCACTCTGGGAGGCCGAGGTGGGATTTCTTGAACTCAGGAGTTTGAGACCAGCCTGAGCAAGAGAGAGACCCCATCTCTACTAAAAATAGAGAAAAATTAGCCCGGGCGTGGTGGCACATGCCTGTAGTCCCAGCTATTTGGGAGGTTGAGGCAGGAGGATCATTTGAGCCCAGGTGTTTGAGGTTGCTGTGAGCTAGGCTGACGCTATGGCACTCTAGCCTGGGCAACAGAGTGAGACTGTGTCTCATAAAAAAAAAAAAATGCAATTTTATTGCTTTCTATTCTAAACTAGCCTGAGCAAAGTACACCAACCCTTAGAAGGAGACAATTATGAATCAAAATACAATTTGATATTTGTGAAAGAGTGCTTAAATTTTCTCTTAAGAAGATATATTTTCTTAAGTACTATAGCCTCTGTTAATTTTATTCCTATGTCCTTGCCGGGAATACTCCTTTATCAGAGAGTATAAGGAACTTTCAGTTTTTTCTTTGTCCAAATTGTAATCTTCATATTTATGAAACCAGAGTGAAGATTTATTTTTGTGCTATTTAAGTAGCTGCTTTACATTTGATTCAGCTTAACTAAGCAACCTGCTACTACAAGAGTTTCTCCCCAGAAATTTCTCTTCTGCCTATGTCAGGTTTAGTGTTTTGAATTAACAAATTATGATGGAAGGACCTAATGAAGAGAAATCGAGCTCTTCCCAAAGATACAAGGAAAACAAATTGAATAAAAAGAAAGGAAAACATTTTAAAGTTCACCAAAATTTCTTTACATTTCAAAGGTTTTACCCAATGACAAACCCATTTCCCTAAACTTTTGTTCCTGACAAAGTGGTGAGGGTCAAATAAAATTCTGAGGGTGAAAGCATCTGGCCAAGTAAAGCAGGATGCAAATGATTTATCAGTGCTTGGGACCAGAATGGAAGTTTCCTGAAAGACATTTTGGTACTTTCCTTAACCCTGTTGACGTAGGTGGTGGGGTTTTGTATCTCAGCTTTTTTGGAAATTAGCAAGGAGTCGAAACAAAGTAAAATTAGAGAAAGACTATTCTAACCATAACAGGGAGGCTATGAGTGGCGTGGAAGGCTTTCAGAGTAGCTAAGACCTCTTCACCTGTAGCTTAATGCTGACGAATGCAGGTGTAGGAGCCAGCTTTTAAGTCTGATTTGTTATTTACTAATTTTAAGACCTGGAGCAACGCATTTAACTTCCTAAACTTTTGTTTTCTCATCTTTAAAATGGGTACAATAAAAGTGATTTCCTGTGGTTCTCATCGTCTAGGGGCTCAGCTTCATGGTAACCTCCTTAAGAGTGGCTTTCTTTGGCCATTCTATCTGAGGTGACCCCGCCCCAGCTCCTTTCCACCACATGAACTTGCTGTATTCATAGCATTTAACATCTGAAATTATTGTATTTTTTATTTTCCTGAAGTGCGTGGCCCGCTAAACCCAAGCCCGTTTCCTGGATGTCCAGGGAAGCCCCTGCAGGACCTCCAAGGCCGGCCGGCCCGCCGGCCCCCGCCCAGCAGCCGGAACCTCCCAGGCCAGCCCCAGCCCGGAACCACAGCCGCGTGGCCGCGCCGCGCCCGGCCTGGGAAAAAAGTTTCCAAACGACGCTGCTCGGCGCTGATTGGCCGAGGCCGACGCGGTCCCGTGGCGCGGCAGCCAATGGGCGTTGCCGGCCGCGAGCTGGGGCGCGGGCGGGGGCCGGACGGCCGGGGCAGCGCCGCCGCCTCGTCCTCGCCGCCCGAGCCGGGTAAGTGCGGGACTGCGCCGGGCCGGGGACCGTCGCAGCCGCCGGGAGACTCCTCTGCCTCGCCCCGGCGCCCGCCCTCACTCACGGGATCCCGGGCCACCGCCTTGCAGCGCCCCTGGCTTGCGCGTCGCTGCCCGGCCGCCCGAACTCCGCCAGTCTCGCGGCGCTGGACTCGAAAATCCCGCTTCCCTGGAGCTCCTTTCTAACTTTGCGCCTTTCCACCCTTGCGTCCCTCGCGCCGGCTTCTCGCCCGTGCCAACTTTGTTCCTCTTCCTGCGCTCGCCTCTCTCCCAGCTCGCCGCCCCTCCGCCCTGCTGGACGTCCTCGGGCGTTCTGCCTTCTCGTCCCCAAACCCCGCAGCCGGGCTCCGTCCTCTTCCTCCTCCTCATTCCCTCCCTCCCCTAACGCCCCTCGTTTCTTCCCTCGCTCTCTTTTCTGCTCTTCCATCCCGCCACCCCTCTTTCCCCTGCACCTCCTCCCCTCGTCGCCCCCTCGTCGCCCTCATTCCTTCGCCTCCAGCGCTGCCCCCGCCTGCACGCCCACTTCCCCACCCCGCGGGCCGCTTTCCAAAAACCTCTCCCTCCCTTCGCGAACGTGTTTGGAGCTGTCTCCTCGCCGCTTTTCTCACATCTCTGCTGCAGGACGGGTCAGATTTCTCCTGACAGCATTTTGGGGGAAGGACTGGATAAAGGATGAAAACGCTTATTCTACAGCTTGAATGTTGGCTGAGCTCACCTGCCTCTCTGAGGTCATGGGAAATACCGCCATCATCTTGACCCCGCTTTTTTGGGAAGCCACTTTATCTTCTCCGAGTCATCTCAAGTTCTCTGCCTCCTGGGGGCCTGAGCTTCCCTGATTTCTTTGTCCGGGGTTGGTACCAGGTTGTGCCTCTTTCTTTCTACTTTTAGCCCGAGGCCGCTTTTAACTTCCTTTCTAAAGAAAAGGCTTTTCTGCGCGTGCTGGGCTGAGGTTTGTCATTTCTGTGCTAGTTTTGTTTTCAGTGTATTGTAGGATAAGATGGCATTTTAGGACATGGGTAGGGTGCTTTGAAGAGTAATTGGATCCCAGCTCCTCCCAGCGCCTGTTGTTACCTGACCACCTATGCCTCCATCACCATGGGTATTTGACCAGTTCTGAAACTTAAGGCTTTTTCTCTTATTGTGTCTTTTGTGTAGGATTAGAGGCAGGTTATCTATGCCCCTGAAGTTTCAGGGGCCTCTGATTCGTATATTTTATCCCATTTTGGATAATAGTTTCTTGGCTTATTCGGTTAGGGTGTTATTTTTGTTTCCAAAGTGTGTTCTTTTGCCTTGAAATGTGTGAACTCAGAGAGGTTACACTACATTTCTACGAAAGATAATTTCCTAATGTGAGCGTGCCTGTGTGCAGAAAGTTTGTGCCTGCAGCTGGTACGATGGGTGTAGGTGCTTTTTTGGTCTGCTTCTCCCAACAGTGCCTAGCACTTAGTAGGTGTTCAAGAAATGTTTGAAAAGGGATGGAGGAGGGAGAGGGAAACCATGGTAGGAAAAACTCTTTCCCTGGCATCTAGGTTCAGTAGAATAAAGTTATTCTGAAACAATAGCTATTTTATTTTTTGTCCAAGTTTAAGCTTTTTAAAATTTGAAAACAACTTATGCTTACTGTAAAA
>NW_012148285.1:14813526-14815648 GCF_000956105.1 Propithecus coquereli | reverse complement strand
TAATTGAGATTGTCCTCAGTAAGATCACCAATGTCTTAATGGCCACACAGTGCTCACTGATAGGTGCATAGGCTCTGGACCCTTGATGCTATAGAATTGGTTTGTTGACTGCATATTAGATGTGATCTGGGCTCATTGGAGCTTATGGCTTGAGCATGGAGTACTAGGCCTAGGTTTAGCCCTACTCCTTGCCTTGTTAATTACTGTTACTCACACTCTGTCACAGAAAGATAGAAGAATGAAAGCAGAAGTGGAAAAAAAAAAGCCAGATCAACAGCTTTCTACTACGTTGAGCTGCTCTGCCTCGATCAAGCTTTCAGAGAAACTGTTCCCCAGAGGGGCAGGTGGGGGAAGTGGCATGTTTTCTCCGAATTAGGGAAGGGAGAAAAATTAGGAGGGAGAGACGATGTCAATATGGGTACTAACAAATATAGACCGATTGATAGGTTCTGTGCTTGAATATAGGTTTAATGGTGCATTTCCTGCCAGGAATCCAGAAGTTGGTGATTGTGTCTATGTTGACACTAACATACTTAGCCCAGTGGTTATTTTTTAACCACAAATATAGAGCTGGTTGATCATATTTTGCACAGTGATGGGTTTTGTTCATTCTTTTGTCCCCAACGACACACACCAGCCTGTGAGCTCCCTTGAGGGAAGGAAGGAACCTTGGAGACATCTTATTTGGATTCCTGATGACCCTTTGACAAGATCAGAGCCTCAAATAAACACAGAAGAAACTATTACATCAAACAGGGATTGTTAGCTGGGAGTCTGCAAACTATTAGCCCAACTGTTAATAGAAATTTGCTTCCCTAACCTCTGCTGTCCACTACTCGTAGTGCTGAGAGCCAGGGCCCTTCCCACCCATGCCCTCCAGCTACTGGCTAGCTTGTCTCTTCTTTTCATACACGGTTCTCCAAAATTCCGACTCTGACCTTACCTCCCGCTCTGTCCTCCACTGGCTCGAATCTCTTCGTGCTCACACCACCAGTGACCGACATTTCGCTCAGTCTGGTGGATAGTTTCCAGTCCTTATCTTGCCAGCTTCTCTGTTGCATCCTTGTGACTGTGGAATGTTCTTTTTTCCCCCCTTGAAACCGTCTACTCCCAGTTCAGCTCCCTCTTCTTGGTTCTCGTCTGTCTCACTTTGTTTCTTCTCTGCCTCCTTCAATTGCTGCTGCTTTCTCTGGCCACCTGTCCAACACTGGCATCCCCAGAGTTCCGTGCATAGTCCCTGCGGGATTTGCTAATGGTTCCATCACTAGAAAAAGGGAAGAGGCAACTACGGACGCACGACTGTAATTTGTATCATTGGCCCAGACTTCACCCCTGAGTTTCAGCTCCAGTGTTGCATCTAGATGTGTCACGGATGTGTCGGATTACACATGTCCAAGACTGGGTTCTTATCTCCCCCATCCCACCCACGCAAGAGTTTTCCTTCTGGTATTCTGGGGTGGTGGTGGTACCTGGTTGCTTAAGCTAGAGCCGCAGGAGATGTCCTCACTTCCTTTTTTTCCCCCCTTCCCTTACATTTATTTGTTGTAATAAATCACCAAATCCTGGGAATCTTTTAAGTATTTTTGGAGTCCATTTCTTGTATCTCCATCTTCATTCCCACTTCCTGACTCAGGCCACCTCCCTTTCTTTCCTGGATTGCTGCAGCAGCTCCCCATCTGAGGCCTCATCTCTCCCCAGCCTGTCCATAGACACCAGGATAAAGAGCCCATTATGTTATTTGCCTCAAAAATCTTCAAGTGGGGCCGGCCGCGGTGGCTCACACTTGTAATCCTAGCACTTTGGGAGGCCAAGGTAGGAGGAATGCTTGAGGCCAGGAGTTCAAGACCAGCCTGGGCGACATAGCAAGACCCCATCTCTACAAAATATAGAAAAAATTAGCCGGGCATGGTGGCATGCCCCTGTAGTCCCAGCTACTAGGGAGGCTAAGGCAGGAGGATTGCTGGAGCTCAGGAGTTCGAGGTTGCAGTGAGCTATGGTGATGCTATTGCACTCCAGCGTGGGCAACAGAACAAGACCCTGTCTCAACAACAACAAAATCCTCCAGTGGCTTCCCATCACCGTAGTTTCTTAATATGTTATAAAATCACTCTGTGGTTTAGCC
>NW_012148285.1:14810485-14813351 GCF_000956105.1 Propithecus coquereli | reverse complement strand
AAAAAAAAAAAAAAGAAAAATGTAAAGAAGTGCGTCCGGCGGAAATACTCATCTGAGTGGCTGCTTTACCCTCATTTTGGTACATCCTTCCAGACTCTTCTGTGTGCAGAGAGAGGGAAATAAAAATGGCACCCTTTCTTAACATTCCATGGACTTTCTTCCATGTTAATTAATACATATGACTCTTATTAACAACTGCACGGTTTTCCAGTCGGTCCTCTGTTGACATTTAGGTTTCTCCAGTTTTCCACATTAGTGAATTATGGTGAACGTCCTTGAGCGTAAGTCCTTGCATGCCTAAGTATTTTTGTAGGTAGATCATTATAGACTTTGAAAGCACAAAGACAGAAGCCAGCTTGCTGACTCTTGACTGTTTCTGCCCCAATGATGTCACTTCTGCAAAATGCAAAGCCTGTGTCCTAGCTGTTGGAGCATGTGCTGACATTTAGCAACTTCTTTCTCTTCCCTCCCTTTCCCTCCAGCTCTTCCATTTGTTTCTATTGGGAAGGATATGGAGTTGAGGTGAAGGGTGTTAATTCCTGACCGTTTATACCTGTATATTGCTCCAGACTAGCTGTGTTGGCTTTCTTCACTCAGAAGGAAGCTGAAAGAGATTGCTTTGTTTTTTTTTTTCCCCCTAGTGTTTTGAAATCAGAGGTGTGTGTCTCAAGTGTATTTTCAGACTTTCCTGTTAGGTTTAATCATGTGAAACAGTCAAAAAAGAAAAAAGCATGCAGAAACATTTTTGTAGGAGGCGTAGATCTAGGTTGTGCAAAATAGATACTTTTTGTACCACAGGATCCCAGTTCGTTCTTCCTTGCATGCTGCAGGATATGTATTTGAGGCTCCCATCAGATTTGCCCACAGAACTGCTAGGCCATGATGGTGTATTGAGAACACAAGTTAGTGGCGCACAGGTGAAATAAGTGCATGGAGTATCCACTTTTAAGAGCAGGTACAAAGCTGTGTATACTGATAACACCTGCCAATTACAGTGCCTTTTGAAAGACTGTGTGGGCCAAATGAAACCAGCGACTCTGACCTCCAGGCAGTCTATTTGCAACTCCTGGGAAGCCTCGAACTTGAATTCAAAGACCCCTTGCTTGCACTTAGATTTGGTTCTCCTCTGCCACTCACTGGCACATTTGGATATGGCCAGGGCATGCGGTGTTTCGGCTTCAGCTTCTAAGAAACAGAATGATTGCCTTTCCTCGCCACCTCTTACAGTTGAACAGCTTAAAGGGGATAATGTTTGAAAAGAATTTAAGTGCCTAGCACACAGCGAATAGCAGGTGTTAGTAAAATTCAGTACATAATGCTGGAATAAGGGAAACTTTGCAAGGCATCTTGCCTCCTTTCTGCAGCAGGGAGTAGTGTGAAAGAACTTTCAGAGGCATTTTCAGATGGCAAAGGAAAAATCTTACATTTTTAAGATTGCTTCTTTCTTCTTTGCCTCTAGCATGTTTTTCCCCTCTTCCCTAAGGATTACTTTTAAAATGTAAGGGTTTTTGGTTGAAATGCCATTCCTGGGTATTTTGTCCTTTAGTTGGAGTAAAAGGTTGTGCAGGCTGTGACATATGTCTAGGTCTCTGCTTAGTTTCTCCTCAGTCCCTGAGGTCCCAGGCTGGATCTTTCCCATCAGCCTGCCTGTAATTAGAGCCTCCCCCACAATGCATGCACCTATAAACATCTCAGATTCACTTCTTTCCTGAGGATTAAGTTTTAAGCCTCACAGGCCTAGATAATATTTAAAAACCCTTTTCTAAAACTTACCTGTCAGAAGTGTGCAGGATGAGGGTTATTAAATCTAACAACTGTACCAGATACTCCTTAGCCCATAAACCTGGGGTTAGGGGTAGTTTCTAATGTGGCAGCCTCTCCTCTAGCCCCTACCCATTAACATCACTTAGGTAATGGGGAAGTTAGGTTTTCCTATCAGTTCTTTCTGATAAGCTTTTTTTTCTTTCTTTCTTTTTTGGGAGAGGGGTCAGTCATTGTTCATTGTATCCTTGAATTCCTAGTCTCAAGCAATCCTCCTGCCTTAGCCTCCCAGGTAGTTGCGAATACAGGTGCACATCACCATGTCCGGCTAATTTTTTCTATTTTTTGTAGAGTCCGAGTCTCGCTATGTTGCTCATGCTGGTCTTTAACTCCTGGCCTCAAGTGATCCTCCTGATTTCACCTCCCAAAATGGTGGAATTGCAGATGTTAGCCACCTCGCCTGGCCTCTGATGAGTTTCTTAGGCATTTACAGATGTAAACTAGCCTTCAGAGGTCCACTTTCTTCCTCAGGCCCTTGCTTCCTGCCTTTCCTTGACCTCACATCCCATTCCAGCCAGTGATCAATCTCTATCTTTCTCTGTCTTCATTCACTGAGTTCCTTTTATAGGCCAAGCATTGTTCTAGGCATTGGGGGTAAAAAGGCAAGACCAGAGAAGATCCTTTTACTCAGATACTGACATTCTAGTGGGAAAGATAAACAAAAACAGAACAAAGCAGGGGCTAATACGATAATGAAAGCTAGAGAGGGTACTAGGTGGGGTATTCAAATAATGTCCCTTTGGGGAGAACATTTCAGCTCCTGTCTGAATGGCAAGAGGGGTACCTCCTGGGCAGAGATCTAAGGGAAAAGCATATTCCAGACCAAGAGAACAGCAAGTGCAAAGGCCCTGGGGTAGAAGCAGGTTTAGTGTGTTCCAGAAAGAGAAAGAAGGCAATGTGGCTGGACATTAGTGAGTGAGAGGTGGTGGGGAGGGTAGGAAAAATTTAGAGACCTAGGTAGGGGACTGATCACATTGGATCTTATACATGATCTTTCTCCAAACTGTAAGAAGAGTCAGTCAGTAATTCCTCACTTCCTTACTCT
>NW_012148285.1:14784957-14806815 GCF_000956105.1 Propithecus coquereli | reverse complement strand
CAGGGACAGATTATGGTGGTGCGATAAGTGAGCATTTATGGTATGTCCAGTTCCTGGAAATATGCTTATAAATAAATCTGCCAAGGATACAAAATCCAAAGTATATTTAGTACATGCTGGGCTCTAAAAGTATATGCTGAATGAATGAGTGGTGAACTAGTTAAGAATTGGCTTTGGAGTCAGGCACACCTAGGTTCAGGTCCAAGTCTTATTCCTGATTTTGTGTGACCTTTAGACAAGTCATTCATCTTGTCCAAACCTCATCTTCTCATCTGTAAAATGGGAATAATGATAATTTCTGCCTCAAAGGCAGTTGAATAAAGAGATGTGCCACGTCTGACGGTACAATGCCCAGCACATGTTAAGTACTCGGTACATTATTATTTTAACATTTGGGAATTCTGCCCTAGGGCGGAGAACACGCAAGAGGAACTCCGAGAATTCCAGGAGGGAAGCCGAGAATATGAAGCTGAATTGGAGACGCAGCTGCAACAAATTGAAACCAGGAACAGAGACCTCCTGTCGGAAAATAACCGCCTGCGCACGGAGCTAGAAACCATCAAGGTGAGGGGCCGACAGGAAAAGCACGTAGGTATAGACAGGCTTCTGACACGGACATGGTGTGTGTGCCTGGAAGGAGAAGCCCTGTGGCGAGGGGCCCAGGCCCTGGGGAGCAGATATGGTCGTTGAACTCTTCATGCCCCTGACAGGTGGAGCTCAATGAGAAGCAAGTCACGTGCATGTTGTCACAGACTTTCTTGGTTGTCTGCACCAGTTTCACAGGGCACGTGGCAGGGAGACATTTCTAGAGTATGGAGTGTCGCTAGAATTGCTGATCATTATAAGGTCCAGAGTTATGCTGTCCAGTATGGTAGCCCCTAGCTACATGTGAAGGTTGAAATTTAAGGGAATGACAATAAAAATTTAACTCCTCAGTCACACTAGCCACATCTCCAGTGCCCAAGGGCCACATGTGCTAGTGGGTTGTCATTAATGGACAGGGGCTATAGAACATTTCTGTCGTATCATTATGGAAAGTTCTGTTGCACAGAGCAGGCTTCTCATCCTGGGCACTGTTGACATTGGGTCTGGATCATTCTCTGTAGGGTAGGGCTGAGTGTTGCACTGTGGGACGTTGAGCAGCATCCCTGGCCTCCACCCACTGGGTGCTGCAGCATCCTCTTCCCCTCCAAGGCTGTGGCAACCAAAACTGCCTCCAGACACGGGTGAGTACGTAGGGAACCACTGCTCCGCAGGGTAAAGATGGTGTTCTCTGTACAGTCTCCAGGGCTCAGCAGGTGATCAGAGGAACTGTGTCCAGAGACTGGCTCTCAGCCCTGCTGCCAGGCACGATCCCCAGGCCAGCATCACAAACATCAGCAAGCCTGCACCCTCTCTCCCTGTCCCTACCCCTGTACCCTGCTCTGAGATTCTATTTCTTAGTAAGTCCGGATGGGGCCCTGGCATGTCTGTGTCTTCTTTTTTTTTTTTTTTAAATCTCCCCATGTAAATTTTGATGAGTCATTGAGGGGAACAGCTATAGCCATACAGTATGTGCCCAGGACGGTGAAAGGAGAAGTGCTCATTGCCCTCTGGAAGCTGCTTTTGGAAGACAGAGCTAACACCGTGAAGCAGTTAGGGACCTAAAGTGCAATCGCAGTTGTGACGTGAGAGCCTTCCAAGAGGGAGAGAGCTGCATGGGTTGGGAAAGGCTTTTTGGGAGAGCGGATGGGGGATTCGAGCTGCTGTCTCTGGGTGTCTGTGTGTGTGTGTATGGTGGGAGTGTAGCCAGCGGCTGGGTGCTCAGCAGATGGGGTTGATGAAGAGCTAATCTGGGCCCGTCACAGGACAAGAGTGAGTCGCGTGGACCTTGGGAAGCCCAGCATTGCTAGTACATGCCAAAAAGTGGGACCAACAAATGGATGGGGGTTCAGGAAGGAGGAGAGGAAAGGTCCCCAAAGACTGTGGAAGCTGAGCGGTGAAGTTCAAGGTAGACCAGAGTGCCCGAACTGGCCATCTGCAGAGCATTCTGGCCCGTAGATGTTTGCTTAGGCTTTAGTGGTTTTTATTCAACATTTTCCCATGAAAGGTTTCAAGTACACAGCAGGATAGAAAGAATTGTCCAGTGAGCACCTATATACCCACCATCTAGGCTCTGCCGGTAATATTTACCATACTTGCCTTTTAGTATGTATATTTCCAGCCATCGAAATTGTAAGGCTTCCTACAAACATCTGGATATTTTTTTTTTTTTTTAAGACAGGGTCTCGCTCTGTCACCCAGGCTGGAGTGCAGTAGTACAATCCTAGGTCACCACAGCCTTGAACTCCTGGGCTTAAGCACCTCCTGCGTCAGCCTCCTAAGTAGATGAGACTATATACACACGCCATTATGCCCACCTGATTTTTAAATTTTTTGTAGAGATGAGGTCTCCATATGTTGTCCAGGCTGGTCTCAAACTCTAGGCCACAAGTGATCCTCCTGCCTCGGCCTCCCAAAATGCTGGGATTACAGGAGTGAGCTGCCACAGATGGCCAAAAGTCTGGATTTCTGACTTCCCTTGAGAATTGGAAGACTTGGCCACACCAGGCCTGCATTCTTCCACACCACCACCAAGCTGAGTCGTTGGTTGCTTAGAACAAACATTCATTCTTAAGTGTACCCCAGTCTCCATATCCCTGACGCTGAGGGCTGAGTGTCAGTTGCTGCTTAGCCCTACCCCTGGCCACCTTCCCTCATTTGTTCAAAGCCTGACCCCTGCCATAGGCAACAAGGAATCAGTGTAGTTCTTAAATTGAAGGGGGACTTGGATGAAAATCAGTGTAGGAGGAAAATTAGTGGTATGAACTACAATTTGGAGAGGGTAAGAGGCTCTCCATGGATGCTAAATAAATATCAAGCAGTTACTAAGTAATTAACTGTTCAAGACCAAGCTCTTGAACCTGCAGAAGACCTCTTCATTACAACCACATGACACGTGCATGGGACTCAGCACAGAGTGGGGGACAAATACGGGTACTTTGGAATAACAGTACCCCCTGCCACCAGCAAACGTGTCAATCACCTAAGAGAAATGTACTCAGCTGAGGCGGATTTCTAAACAACTGGCTTATTCATCACAAGTTGAAAAAGTCTGTAAGGGATCAAACAGAGCATCTATTGATGTCCCTATCAGCTGACAGCTTATTGGAATTAGCCCCAAATGAAAGCACAACATTGTAGCAACAGGTGTTCACGTCCACAAGTTCAAAGGAGACCATAAGAATCTCTGTGCAGGTGGTGGGGCCATTCACTGCATCCTCTTGGAAGCTGCATTTGAATTTAGGTTAATGGCCTAGGATCCTGTTTTATTTGGAAATGTCCCCAGATAAAGGGCGTGAGGTGATCAGAGCCATGCCTGGGAATGAGGCCTGGTCGGCCTGTGTTTGCCTGAGTGCAGACACTTTGTGCTCACAGCCAGAAAATGGGAGGATGTGCAGTGCCCTCCGTGTCGTCACCCTATAAATAATCTATTTGTTCTTCGGACATTCTTCTTTCACAGTGGCTCTCGCCACCCTCTCTGGCCTAGGCACCATTACATCACTCTCCCCAGCACATCCGGACTGTTTCTAGCAACAGCTTTGTTTACATGGCTGAGTCAAGAAAAGGAACTTGCCTTTTTTTTTTTTTTTTTAACTTTCAAATTAGACCTTGGGCGTTTTCTTGTGGGAAGTGAGTGTTTTCATTCACGTTTGTAGAATATAAGTTGGGTGTTTGATGAAGGAAAGTAACATGAAAGAGGAGCAGGGGCAGAATCGAGAATGTTCAATAGCTAGGCAACCTGGATTGAAATGGTTTAGTGCCATTTAGCACAGTTGTTTAAGAGCACCAGCCCAGCTGGCCTGGGTTTGATCTTGGCTTAGTCATTTACTACCACTTTGGGCTAGTTAAGTAACTGAGCCTCAGATCTCACATCGCTGAAGTGGGATTAAATGAGGCAACATATGTAGTGTATTTAGCCTGGAAGTTGGCACAGAATAAGTGATAAATGTTAGTGCTCCAGCCGGGCAACGGAATCATTGAGATGTTATCTGGACTGTTCCTTGCCTTTAGAAAGCACTAGCTAGATCACACTAAGCTTCCTTTGGTAATGAATAACAGGATCCCTCTCTGTCCTTCCTTCCTTCCTTCCTTCCCTCTCTCCCTCCTTCTGTTCTCTTTCTTTCTTTCTATTCTCTTTCTTTTGTTTCTCTCTTTCTCTCTCTCTCTGTGGGGCAGAATGGATACTCAGTGGCCACAAAATGACGAATGTCCGCTGCAGCAGGAGTGCACGTGTTCCAGAATTAAACTTCATTGTTTTTAAGGAGATGACAAGGAAGAGAAACAAACATAGCTAATCAGAAGTCTGGAATCATTCACCGAGTGTCTGTTTTGTCCTTCAGGAGAAGTTCGAAATGCAGCATTCCGAAGGCTACCGGCAGATCTCGGCCTTGGAGGATGACCTCGCACAGACCAAGGCAATTAAAGATCAGCTGCAGAAATACATCAGAGAGCTGGAGCAAGCCAATGATGACTTGGAAAGAGCCAAGCGGTGCGTTGGGAAGAAGAAAACAGGCTTGGGAGCCTTTAGTCTCTGCTTTTTGTCCCCAGCAACTAGGTGCCAGACGCTATGTTGAGCAGAGAGAACTCAGCAGTGAACAAAACAAAGCCAGTGCGCTTGTGGATCTTAGTCTCATGGGGGAAATGGACAATAGCAAATAAGTGCAACTTAATTACAGCAATAAGTGCTGGAAGTCCCGGGTTCTGTGGGAGCATGTAATAGGATATGTTTATTTGGCTGTTGGTGGGAGAATGTCAGGCAAGGCTTCCCAGAGGAAATGCCAGTTAGGCTAAGACCAGAGGGATGACTAGCTATTATCCAGGGGATCAGAGAGAGAAGAGCATTCCAGACAGGACGAGCATGTGCTAAGGCCCTGAGGTAGAAAGGAAAGGAGCATATTCAAGGAACAGTGTTTCGTAAACTGATGTAGTGTTTAGCAGAATAATAACAATAACTAACATTTACGGAATAATCACTCTGAGCTGGGCCCCCTTTTTTTTTTTTGACAAAAATACTTGTGTTTTAAAAAATTTATTTATGAATTACGTACAGTGAAATGCTCAGATTTTAGGAGTACTGTTCTATCAGTTTTGACGAATGTGTGCATGCATGTAACCCACACACCTGTTCTGATGCAGAACATTTTCATTGTCCCCAAAGTGACTTGCATTATATTTTTTTTAGTAGTTGCCTTAGGGCAGCGATTCCCAACCTTTTTGGCACCAAGGACCGGTTTCACGGAAGAAAATTTTTCCACAGACTGGGGGTGGGGTGGGGAGGCGGAGCTCACGCAGTGATGTGCGGCCCAGTTCCTAACAGGCCACAGAGTGGTACTGGGCCATGGTCTGGGGTTTGGGGACTGCAGCCGTGGGGTATACGATGCATCTTTAACTTTCCAGGCTACTTAGTTAATACCGTATCACTTCCTGCAAAAGTAACAACGGTGCAACCTTAGCGTTTCATTTACCATCTTCACACTTGATGCTGTAGTTGTCATAGCTATTACACCTCCAAATGCTGTGGATTCCACAAGTCCTTGTTATAATTTTTGCTTTAAAAACTCATCTGTATTTTTAAAAAATTAAGAGGGTAGAAACAGAGCCTTTTATATTTATTGGCACATTGGGTGCTCTTCATTCTTTTCTGAAGACCTCAGCTTCTGTCTGACATCGAGTCCCTTCCACTTGAAACACTGCCTGTGGTGTTTTCCCGTGGTGTAAATACGCTGGCCATGAATTATCCTTTTATCTGGGAATGTCTTTATTTGGCCGTTGTCCTTGAAGGGTATTTTTATTGGAGGTAGAATTCTGGGTTGATAGGGGTTTTTTTCTTTTGAGCATTTTAAAGATGTGGCACTGCCTTCTGATCCCCTTGTTTCTGATCAGAAGTTAAGGACCCTTTGAATAGTCACTCTCCTGTGTGTAATATGTTGTTTTCTCTGCTGCTTAGATTCTCTATTTTTGGTTTTCAGTAGTTTGATTATGACATACCCAGATGTGGCTTTATTTTTATTTATCCTGATAGTGGTTTGCTGTGCTTCTTTAGTCTGTAAATTTGTCTTTTTCCAAATTTAACTTGGGTCATTATTTCATCAGAGATTTTCTTCTGCCCCATTTTTTTCCTCCTGTCCTTCTGGGACACGAACTAAACACATCCTTTTGATATTGCCAGACAGGTCCCTGAGACTCTGTTTAGTTTTTCTTCTAAATACTTTCCCTTAGTTCCTTAAATTGAGTAATTTATGTTGATCTAATTTCAAGCTCACAGACTCCCTCTTCTCTCTTCTCCAATCTGCTGTTAAACTGGATCAAAAAATGTTTAATTTTAGAGACATTGTATTTTCAGATCTAGAATTTACATTTGGTTCTTTTTTAATGTAATTTCTGTTCCTATACTGAGATTTCTTTTATATCCTTGAACATAATTATGATAGCCGATTTTGAGATGGGGTCTCACTGTGTTGCCCAGGCTGCAGTGCAGTGGTGTCATCATAGCTCACTGCAGCCTCAAACTCCTGGGCTCAAGTGATCCTCCCACTTTTTCTGATATTTCCATCATCTGGTCTGAGGGTTGGTTTCCAGTGGTGGTTTTTCTCTTGGATTTAGGTCACATTTTCCTTGGCACTTCACAAGTCCAGTAATTTTGGGTTGTAGTCTGGACCTTGTGAATGCTGTGTTACAGAGACTATGAATTCTGTTATGTTGGGTTTTTATCTGTTTTTTTTTTCCAGGCAATGTACTTGGCTAAACTCACATTCCAGACTCTGTATCCCCTGTGATGAGCAGTAGCTGAAATCTGTTTGGTTCTTTTAGCCTTAACTGGGCTGCTTCAAGTTTGCCGTGTGCACGCATGGTTCAGGGGAAGCCAGAGATGGGGGGAAAATTAATATGCAGAATTTGGGGCTCCCTTGTGGGGTTGGATTTCTATCACTGGAGCATTAGGCAAAAAGCTTGTAAAGATGCAAAGTCCACCCAGTGTCATTCTTTTCCAAGCGTTGACCCCCTTCCAGTTTCTGCCAGTGCCTTCAGGTCATTGTTTTTCACATTTTACCCAGAGTTTATATTTGTATTCTGTAGGAGGTTTGGCCTGAGACAAGGTACTTCATCATTACCAGAAGTGGAACCTCCTTTCTTATCAATGTGTTAAAAGTTCTTTGTATGTTTTTGCCACTGCTCTTTTCTCCTGCTTTGGAAATATTTTTTCCAGAATAATCTTTTGTCTGTTGACTTTGTGGTATCATTTTCCATACAAATATTTTCCATGTTTATTTCATCAATTATGTCTCCTTTTATAGCTTCTAAATTTCCAGACTTCACTAGGGGAGTCTCCTCAATCTTTTGATTGTGTGTTTTCTTTTTTATTGTTTAATTTTTTTACACATATGCCTTAATTCACTTGGACTTAATTTTTGTATCTAGTATAAAGATATGGGTCCATTTTTTTTCTTTTAAGTAGGTAGCCAGTTGTGCCAGCTCAGCATTATTTATTAGACACTCTTATTTTCCACTGTATTGGAATTCAACTCTCATAATGTCAATTTATCATAAATCCTGGGATCTAATTCTGGATTCTCTATTTTGGTCCAGTGTACAATTTGTAAACTGCTATACCAATACCATAACAATTTGGGGCAGGCGCAGTGGCTCATGCCTGTAATCCTAGCACTTTAGGAGACCAAGGCAGGAGGATTGCTTGAGTTCAGGAGTTGGAGACCAGCCTGAGCAAGAACCGAGACCCCATCTCTATAAATAAATAGATAGATAGATAGAAACATAACAACTTGATTACTGTGGCTTTACTGTATGTAAAGCCACATTCTGATTTCTGACAAGCCACTGGCATACCGTCACTTCCATTTGTGTATCATTGATCAAAGCAAGTGACATAGTCACACTGAGTCAAAGGGTGGGAAAGTATTTTCCACCCACAGTGAGGCCATGGCAAGGGTGTGGATGCAGGGAGGGGTGAAGAATTGGGGCCAATAATATAGTCTGCCACAAAGGTGCATTCACATGGTTCAAAAATTGTATGCAAAGGGATAGAGTTTTTTAAAAATATAAACTCAAGCAGATAAAAAGATATTCCTAGTAACCATTTACCCCCACCTTTTTTCCCCAACAAAAAAGCATTGTATACACACTGTTGTACATTTGGCTTTTTCAGATAACAATAGAGCTTGGAAATCATTCTTTATTAGGACAGAGCATTCCTTGTTCTTTTTTTTCAAATACAGAATATTCTATTGTATGGTTGGTATTGTATGGTATGATGATAATGTATTATCTAGTCTCCTGTGGATGCATTTCCATTCTTTTGCAATGATAATCATTACCATAATGAGTAACCTTGCACAGATGGGTATCTGTAGAATAAATTCCCGGAAGTAAAATTGCTGGGTCAAAGGATGCATGTATATGTGATTTTGATGGGTATTGCTCAGTTCTCTGTATGGTTGTACCAGATTACATTCCCAACAGCTAAGTGTGTAAGTCCCCGTTTTCTATTATAAATAGCCTCCCTAGAAGAGTGGTTTTCAAACTTTGGATTTCTGCTGGTTGAAAAGGTGAGAAATAGGTGCATTTCTGAGTGACCTGGAGTTCCTTTTCATGTGCTTAAGAGCTGTTTTGTTTTCTTCTGTATGAACTCTGTTTATCTTTGCCTGTTTTTAAATTGAGTTGTTGGTTTTATTTTGGTTCTTTTTCCCGTCATTTCCGGGAGGTATTTATATATTTGTCTGTGACAGGAGAGCATTTGGAGTTGGTCACTTGTCTTCCAGCTTTGTCTATTGTGTGTGTTCCTGTACAGAAGTTACTTGATTTCCATGTAGTGACATTTATTCATCAATCATAGTTAGAAGGGCCTTCTGTACTCCAAGGGTGATAAGGCACTTAGCCTGTGTTTTTTTCTCGTATTAATATTTTTATGTTTTCTTTAACTTCCTTTTCTTTTCTCTCTCTTTCTCTCTGTACTAAAGATATACTGGTTTCACTTTTTAGCCAAATGCTGAATAGTTGTGTGTCAAAATCAGATGAGGTAGGATAAAGTTCTAGAATACCAAAGTTTTATTTAAAAAAAGTTTTAAAATATTACAATTTTATTGTAACATTTTAATGGTTATATTTAGAAAATGTGGCAGGCTACTGCAAGAACAATCATTTCTCAGTACCACCAGCTGTTTGGTCGCTCTTACGGCCCTTATACTATGTGTCCCTAAAACTAAATGACTCAACTTTTGACCGAGGAGAGAGACTTCGTACAGGAATAACCTTGACAGACGCAGGGCCTCATCAGAAGTAACTAAAAGTTAAATACATCCCTTAAAGGTTATTTAGTTTAATATGTGGGTGCTAAGGTCCCAGAAGTTTTACAAAGATTTAAATTGATTTAATCTGATTTTACTTTTCCATGTGTTTTCATTCTATAGACTTTTAAAGCACTTATTGGGTCAAAAAGGATATGTTCTTAGCTATCTAACAAATGTATCCGTTAATACTCAACGTTTACTGAAAATCTAAGTATTTTCAAGTTCTCAGTAACTACATGAGATTAACAGCTTTTGCAGTCACCAATTATTGCAGCATTTTATTCTTTTTTAAATCTTTTTTTGATTTTTTTGTCTTTCACAACCTTTTATGAATCTGAAAGCGTTTCACTCTTATATGCTTTTGTATATCAGCTGACAGAATTTCAACATAAAAAGTACACAAAGTGATTTTCAGTCTGGTCACAACTAGGATGCTGACCTTTATTTGAAAGCAAATATTCAGATAGTACCAGTAAATCTGAACAAAATCCCTCGACAGTATTATTGATGCTGTTACGCTGCTTATATACAACCACACGATTATGATCCACACAGGTTCAGAAATGCTGCTGAAGGTAGTCTTCGGTTCTCTAGCATTCCAGAAGCCAAATAGTAGATGTTGATCAAATACTGAGTTTAACTTTCCGATTCAGTTGGAACTTATGTTGAGTTGCAGTATGAGCTATGACTCCAACATTAATTTTTTTCCAGGTAGCTACCCAGTGGTCTCCAAACCTAGAATTGAACCTGCCGTCTTTTTGCCAGTGATTTGTGAGACCATCTTTGTCATAAATTGTCATCTATTTCTGAACCTCTGGTTCCCCTGGTCTGTCTGTCCTTATAACCTGTAGCGTACTGTTGTTCGTTGTCGAGGCTCTATAACAGCTTGTCCATTGTATCTGGTACGGGTCGTTCCCTGAGCTCTTCTTTTTCCGACTTCTGGACATTCTTGTTTCACTGTCATAGGATCTTTCAAATCAGTCTCCCTGTGCCTCCTCCCCCAAATAAAAATCTATTCGTATTTTTATTAAAATGGTATTAAATCTTCCAGTTTAACTTAGGGAGAACTGATTTCTTCATGGCACTGGGTCTTCCTCTCCATAAACACAGTATGTCTGCATTTCCACAAGGATTCTGTACCTTACAGTACAGCCTTGCATATTTGCTGTTACCTGAATTCCTGGGTATTTTATCTTTTTTGTTGCTGTTTGACATGTCAAGCTTAGGGTCATTTAAACTGATTCTAGCTGGGTGCAGTGACTCATGCCTGAAATCCTAGCAGTCTGGGAGGCCAAGGTGGGAGGATTGCTTGAGCTCAGGAGTTGGAGACCGGCCTGAGCAAGAGCGAGACCCCATCTCTAGAAAAAACAGAAAAATTAGCTGGGCGTGATGGCATGTGCCTGTAGTCCCAGCTGTTTGGGAGGCTGAGGCAGGAGGATCGCTTGAGCCCCAGGAGTTTGAGGTTGCAGTGAGCTATGATGACACCTCAGCACTCCAGCCCAGGAGACAGAGCAAGACTCTGTCTCAAAAAAAAACTGATTCTAGTATTGTACTCCTAATTATTACCACCTTGTTTTTAATCAGGCACTTTTGGTGTCATTACCCTATTCACTACCTCTGAAGACCCTTTGGGGGTAGGTGCTAATATAACTCCATCTAGACATAGTAGCATATGTTTAATAAATGAATGAATCGGTCCTCATTTTGTAGTTGAAGAAACTGAGCATGAAAGAGGCTAAGTTGCCCAAAGATACCCAGTTAGTCTTAGGGTGGAGGATCGGGGTGTATACTCCTGGGTTCCTCTCTAAACACGTGCCTCTGGCCACTGCAGGATACAGTTAGCAGGATGGTAAAGGTCTTCGGGGACAGACTTGGCATCCATAGTAAAAATTGCTGGCACGTACTGAGCACACTTACATGTGAAACCTCTGTCGTGTGCTTCCTGTATTACTTTATCTGCCACCCCCCACCTCTCACCCCCGCTCCTTCCCCCCCCACAGCCCTGTGTGCGGGTATTATTACTACCCTTGCTTTGCATATAAGGAAACTGAGGCACAGAGAAGGTAGTTTGCCTGAAGTTAAACAGATCTCTTTATTACCACACTTCTCAGTGCCTTTACAACAGTATTCACATTGTTCACAAGAAGTGGTTGTTAGCAGGGCAGCTGGGCCGGTGCTGGGCATTTTGAACTTTTTAAACTTGAAAGTAACTGAGAAGTTAAAGGTGGTCTCTTCCACCTGTTTAAATGCATGCTATTCAATTGTGTGTGCATTCTATTAGTCTTTTTTTAATTTTTTTTTTGAATCAGGGTCTCACTCTGTCACTCAGGCTGGAGTACAGTGGTGCAGTCATAGCTCACTGCAGCCTCAAACTCCTGGGCTCAAGCGATCCTCCTGCCTCATCCTCCCGAGTAGCTGGGACTACAAGCACGTGCCACTACGCCCAGCTAATTTTTTAATTTTTTGTAAAGTTGGGGTCTCACTGTGTTGCCCAGGCTGGTCTCAAACTCCTGGCCTCAAGCAATCCTTCCTTGGCCTCCCAAAGTGCTGGGATTATGGGTGTGAGCCACCACGCCTGGCCTATTAGTCTTTTCTTAACACTAGTTATCGTTGTGAGCTTCCAAGAGAAGGCACAGCATACAGCTCTTCTCAAACAGCTGGTCACCACCTGCAGTCCTGATAGTGCCTTGGCTCATGGCTGAGTGCCGCATGGACATTATCTTATTTAATCCTTAGGACGACCTTGTGCACCTCATGAGCTTTGATGAGTTCCATTCTGCAGGTGAAGAGCCCAAGTCCCAGAAGGTTAGGGGACTCACCCAGGTCTGTGGCATCTAGGAAGTCCAGTGCTGGGACTCAGGCCCAGGTATATCTGACCCTTTGCATCTCCTGGGTCTGCGGGCACCTGAGGGATGCGGCCGTTTGCGCTCTTGGTTCATTTTGCTCTTCTCTTACTCAGAGCCACGATCATGTCTCTGGAAGACTTTGAGCAGCGCTTGAATCAAGCCATCGAAAGAAATGCCTTCCTGGAAAGTGAACTTGACGAGAAGGAGAATCTCCTGGAATCCGTTCAGAGACTGAAGGATGAAGCCAGAGGTAGGAGGCCCCGGCATTTGTTCCTTGTCTTCACCAGCGTTGTCCCCTCTCCCTCCCTGGGAACCTTTTGTCTCACGGCCTTACCCAGGATTGCATCTACTAGCAATCTGCACCCTGCTCTGCACACAGGAGGTCCGGTCAGAGGACATAGGACCACACCAGGCAGGGTCTTGCCTTGGTCCCTGTCCCGTGAGAAGAATCGTCCAACCCCATAAAGGCCCCTTGTGGGTATTTACAGAAATAGCGTTGAGGTTCACAGATTAAGCCCTTATTTTGGAGTTTTGCAGAATTCATTTCAGGTAAGATTCTCCCTGGTCTATAATTCACACACTCACCAGAATGGCTTGATGCTTAGGAGGAGGACAAGACTTTCGTGGGAGAGATTTCTGGTGGAATTGCTGGCCTGGCCTGTTATTTTTGTGACTCGTTAGCAACTTCTGCATTTGCCTTAGAACTCTGAAAGCTCCTCAGCTTTTGCCCTTCAGAGGCTGGCAGTTCCAGAAGCAGAGTTTTCAAACTGCAGCAAGACATTGATTGGTGAATGATCCAAGTTTGGGTGTAGAAGAGATTTTTTTTAAGTCCTAATTAATTGTATGTAACATTAATTTGGTTTCTTATGTGTAGCTAGTAGATGAAGGATTAAAGAGAAAAACTCCTAAGTTTAAAAAGTAGTTACTCCTAAATGCCCATCAGTAAATGGTTAAATAAATGACATGGATTTATTTCACAGAATGTTAAGCCGTTGTTAAAAGTAGCAAGGTAGAGCTGTCCATGCAGTCATAGAAAGATTGCCAAGGCGTACCATTGAACGGGAAGAACAAGTCATAGACGGATGTTGTATGTTTCCATTTATGCTTAATAAAAACTGTTTCTATTTTATGCTTAATAGAGAACTACATACATATAAAGTGTATGTTTGTGCAGACAACAAAGGTTGAACAGATCCACATGTTACAGTGATTACGAGTGAGGAGGGACGTTTTGGGGGTACGTTGGGAAGCACACTTCGATTTAGTATTCTATATAAATTGCTGTGTTGGAATTCTTTTTTAATAATAAAGTATTAGTGTGTCACTGCCACTAGTTTTTTTAAAAATTATAAACGTTGTGCTGGGCGCAGTGGCTCACACCTATAATCCCAGCACTTTGGAGACCGAAGTGGGAGAATCACTGCCAGGGGTTCGAGAATAGCCTGGGCAACTTCATGAGACCTTGTCTCTACAAAAAGTAGAAAACTTAGCTGTGCATCGTGGCGTTCCCTGTAGTCCCAGCTACTCGGGAGGCTGAGGCAGGAGGATCGCTTGAGCCCAGGAGTTTGAGGTTGAAGTGCGCTGTGGTGACGCCACTGCGTTCTATCTAGCCCAGGCAACATAGTGAGACTTTCTCAAAAAGAAAAAAATGTTAAACCATTTCATTTTTTACTCGAAAGAAGTCCTGTCATTTTGCAAGCCAGCTGGGCAAGGTCCCATGGGTTTCACTTCATTCGGGGTTTCCACCTGGAGTTTTCACCCTGGTAGTTCTCCCTGAGCAGCGTCTACTGTCAAACCTCCCCACCTATACCCTGCCCACCCAATGCAAGGACTTAAATATCCGAATCCTTCTCCTGGCACAGATTTGCGGCAGGAACTGGCCGTGCAACAGAAGCAAGAAAAACCCAGGACTCCCTTGCCCAGTGCAGTGGAAACTGAAAGGACAGACACTGCTGTACAGGCCACTGGCTCCGTGCCATCCACTCCCATCGCACATCGGGGACCCAGCTCCAGTTTAAACACTCCAGGGACCTTCAGGCGTGGTAAGGGGTGGGGAGTCTGGGGGGATTTTGTTGCTCGAAGCATTCCAGGGTGAGAATCTGGGGTGGGTCCCGGGTGTGAAGCTTTGGAGCAGATTGTGTCGCAGGGAGCAAACTGGGATGCTTGTGGCAGTGGCGCATCAAGATAAATGAAAAGAGTGTCTTAGGTGTGAGACGGTAGGGAGTAGTGGGGTCTGTGGCAAAGCGGAGAATGGAAACCCCATCCAGAAGAGGGGTGGCAGCCACTCTGCTTCTACCATAAGGAATGTGGGCCCTTCATTAGCAGAATTGCCCATTCTTCACCAAAACCCAGAAATTCTCTGTTTTGAATATGAAACCTCCCAAATTTGCAATGTCAGTGCCCAAATAAAAAAAATCAAAAAAACATTTTGTAAGTCCAACGACACATCCATCTAGAACTAGACGCAGAGTAGTAACCTGTGTTGTGTGAGGAAAACTAAGAAATTTGAGCTCTCGCCCCAGCCCCTCCTGCCAGTTGCTTAACTGTGAGACTCTGATCGGGCCACTTATAGCAAATGCTAATAATAGACAATTATCGGGTGCTCGGTATGTGCTGGCCACTCTGCTCAAAGTGCTTGGCATTTGTGACCTCACCGAATTCTCACTGCAGGCCCATGTAACAAGTACTGTCCCCACTGAGTCTGAGGCCCTGAGTTAATAAAGTCACACAGCAAGTCGGTGGCAGAGCTGGGTTCAAACCCAGGCAGGCCGGCCAGCTCCAGGCTTCCATTACCGTCTACTGCCTTATCCTTTAGGCTGTCCCCTGGGGACAAAGAGACTAGCGGAATCTCTGGAATCCCAGGCTAGAGTTGTCCACGCGGTCATATGTACACAACTCACCAGGGTGTCTGGTTAAAATGCAGACCCAGTGGGTCTGGGTGGGGCCTGAGATGCCACATCTCTGCTAAGTGCCCAGGTGACGCTGCCACTGCTGGGCCGTAGACCCCACTCTGAGGAGAGGGGGCTCTATGACGTGGGACCCTTGTAAAGCTGGCTCGCTCTATTCACATCTGTTGTATTTATCACAGATGCCATTAGTGTCAACTGTATGGAATTCCTCGAATTTCCAGAGGACTTGCTTTGGTTTTGCTTAAAAAGACTAACATGTAAAAATAAATGTTTGATATGTCGTCATCATAAGGACTTGAAACGTCGGCTGTCAAATAGGCTATTGGCGTGTCATGCAATTGGGTGCGACAGGGCATCTCCAATGCTAAGGGATGGTGTCAGCTTCCCTCTGACCCCACGGTGTCAGCTTTAGAGATGTTGGTGCACAGATGTGGCTGTGGGTTGGTGTGTAACGTGCCCTTTTCTTTGCACACCCAGGCCTCGACGACTCCACTGGGGGGACCCCCCTCACACCCGCAGCCCGGATATCAGCCCTCAACATTGTGGGAGACCTGCTGCGGAAAGTGGGGGTAAGGCCGCGTGTCCCTGTGGGGTTCGGCGTGCCTCGCCTTTCGGGATATGAGAGGGGGTTAATCTTACCAGTTCCTTTCCCTGTGACAGAGGCGTCCTGAGTTTTAGGTGTGGCGGGTCCTTGAGCGTCCCTGGGAATCATTAGCGCTTCCCGTGGGAGTTACTGCCAGACACCCCGAGCTCTGACCCTGCCTCTTCCGTTTGATCCCTAGGTGTGTCTTTTTTCCCTTACACCATTTTTCCTGCAGGCAGTTTGGGAAATTAGGGTGGTTTCTGTGGTTTTTTCTTTAATTTGAAAAAACCAAGGGGCATTTATGAAGTGCCTTCTCTCTTTTTTTTTTTGGTTTCTCTGGGAGTTTAAAAGATGATCTTGAACAGACTGGGGCAAAGCACTTGGCCTTCAGGTTTTATATTAATTACAGGGAGGGATTCTTTTGTGCTCAAGCAATAATGTAGCTATTCTTTGTAGTTGTTTATTTTTAAAAATGACACCTGGAAGGCCGTGTAATTTAATTCCTGCCAGCATGTCATCGAATAGAGGATGTGTTCGTAGCTACGTATTCTGGACGCTCGCAACTCATTTCTTACGTTTTTACTTTTGGCTTTTGGTTGTCGGGTTTTCTACTCTATACATAGGCCTCTTTTCGTGGTTAGCACAGTTAGTAGTACAGAGAGGCCTGGGGTGGTCTCAGTGGCCTTTTGCTTTCCTCAGGGTCCGTTCACCACCAGGCCAACCCCTTGTTCAGACCTCCCACCACTCTGTGCACATTTAACAAGGTAAACACAAGAGTGAACAATTCCAAAAGTTGACTTCATGTTTCCTACAGGTAGTGTTGGATTAATCAGGGTTAGTGGTCTTCCCAAATATCTTCCGCAAGTGGTTCTGAGACTTGAATATATGTTGGATTCTTCTGGGGCCCCTCCTTGGAATTCCAGCGCAGCACAATTTGAGAACCATTGTTTTGGGTTCTTTTCTGTGCCAGTGAGAGGGAAGAGTTCTTGTCTTTAACCGGAGAGATAAAAGCACGTTTCTCTCCAGGCACTGGAGTCCAAGCTCGCATCCTGCCGGAACTTCGTGTATGATCAGTCCCCAAACCGAACAAGTGGCCCAGCCTCAGGGCGGGGGAACAAGAACAGGGATGGTGGCGACAGATGGCAGAGCAGCACCAGCGCACCTTTGGGTGATAAAGGGTCAGTGCCTTTTGATAAACCTCTTATTACTGGGGAGAATCTGCCTACTCCAGGTCCACGATGCTAATCCCTAACCCACAGCCATTTTTTTTTTTTTTTTTTTAAATTGGAGGATTATGCCAGTGAACTTTATCCTCTACTCCCCTCCCTGGAGGCAGAATTAGGTGGCGGCTTCTGGTTTGGGCAAAGGGCCAAGGAGAGTGCCATTTTCACTGTTTGATCCTATAGCCCTGACTGATGGTCACGCTGCGAGAATGTCCTGTGTAAATCCTTTGTTGGGGAGTTGAGCTTCCAACATCATTCTGCTTCCCCTAGACGATTTTCTTTTTTTTCTTTTGAAATCTATAGAATCTTCAGGAAACTAGCACGAACTTCTAGCCAGGCTAGATTCCTTGGGCAGGTGCGGTGGCTCATGCCTATAATCCTAGCAGTCCTGGAGGCTGAGGCAGGAGGATGGCTTGAGCCCAGGAGTTGGAGGTTGCAGTGAGCTGTGACGATGCCACTGTGCTCTAGCCTGGATGACAGAGGGAGACTCTGTCTCAAAAGAAAAAAAAAAATATATAGATTCCTGAAACCAGTCACCTGACTGGAAAACACAGATGTGACCTCTAATAGTGTCAGTTATTCTCTTGCCTAAAGAAAATTGGGGCAGCTTCTGGATTCAGGAATTGTGTGAGGTGTGTCAACACCTCCCTGGACCCCAAGCCACATAAATTTCACGGGTTTGTGATGGACACGTGGCATGCACATAACTTCCAGACCTCCAGAAGAGGATTTTTAAAAGAATATGTTTTTTTTTTTTTTTACGTTTCAATTGACAAACAAGTGGACGTTTCTAGAGGGTCTTCTGACACTGGGCTTTCTGTGCGAGTGTGGGAATCTGAGAGCCGGATAGCCAGTGTCGTTTTCTTCATTTCACAGGAGAGAAAATTGAGACCCTGTGAGGTCCTGTTCCCAACTCTTTGATATTCGCCCTTATAACTTTGTGGGCCCAGATTTGTCACAGCTGTCATGTCAGCTTAATTTGGTTTGCTCTGTCTGAAGGTTGGGAAAACGCCTGGAATTTGGGAAGCCGCCTTCACACACATCCTCACCGTCGCTGCCGTCGGCCCAGGGTGTAGTCAAGATGTTGCTTTAGGAAAACCACGGAAGCGGAAGCCCCTGGTATTTGTGCAGGAGTTGTTACCTTTCTTCGTCTCCTTACACTAAGTTTTTGTTCTGTTGTTTTGTTTGAAATTAGAGATAGGAGCCAGCAGTCACCGTAGTTTGCTTTGTGCTTCGTGGCCCAAGCCAATGACTGAGGCCATCAGCTGTGGCCCCTGGGGTTCGTTTGTCCCTGTGAAATGTCTCCTCATTCCTGGCCTCCCTCTTGGTGCGTGCATTGCTAAGAGGGACAGACTGGGCCCTCTGGGGAGGGCTCTGAAGTGTGGGTGGTGAGGCTACCCCCCTCATGCTGAGCCAACCCAAGAAGAGTCCTGATCGGTCTTGGGAGGTGTTTTTAATGTCCCGTCTCAGAGGCTCCCACCCCCATCCCCAGTCAGCTGGAATTGTCTTCCAGAGCAAGACCCCCCAGTGCTTATGGTGTGCCGAAATCATGTCCAGGAGTGGAGAACAGAATGGTAGGCACATGCCTTTTTAAAAACTGTGGTAGTGTACCTCTGAGACTTTTTAATTTGCCTCTCATTGAGGTTTTTAGAGGTGTGTTTGAGATTCAGAGCAATTTTCAGGTCGACCAGGGTCAATGGGAAACCTATGTCCTGTTTAGGTAAATCCTAACCGTTAGCTTTCCTGAGTCCCCTGCCTGGCGTGGAGGTGACCTCTGCTCCTGGACCTTGGAGGTCACTGGGGTAGAGCCACCTTGGTAATGCAGCCCCCAAGAACAGGACTTCATTCAAAGCCATCATGAAGTCACCAGCTTTACCTTCAAATAAGATTGAAACACAAGATTGTTGTTGGCAGCTTCCTTGTCAAAGAAAGAAGCCAACACCGGATTTCCAAAGCACAACGGTGTATCTGCTCGTCACTGCGTGTTAGGAACTGCCGCCTCACGCTTTCAGATGCAAGTAACAGAGCACGCTAATTTTGGGATTGTGCACGCAGCTTCATGGCCTGCCTTTTGTTACTAAGTTATTTTCTGAAAGAACAGCAAAAGTTTCCTGTCGTTGAAAATAGAACATTTTAAGCGCTCCTGAACCTCGGCAGGGCTGCCAGGGCGGGTTCGTTACTTGAGAAACATTCTAACCAACCTGTATCGGTAAAAGATGTACTTTTATTTTTTTAAAAGAACAATAAAATCAAGAGGAACTAACGTTCACCTGGTTTGTGGTGGTGGTCAGTAATGCCGCTTTATACGTTTGCACTTGTTTGCTGGGATGGTGGTGACAGACTTTCACCTTTTGTTTTTTAACCAAGTAATGAAAGATGAAGAAATGTGCTTTTTGAAAATTTCTATTCAAGTCAGCTTTTTAGAGAGGCATTTGGGATACGGTTGGTCATCATTCAAGGTATGTTAGCCTTTGGTCGTATGATAGTCTTTTTAGTTTTTCTATTTCCTGTTTTATTCCACCAAGTTGGTGTACATGGAAAAGTGTGTGTTGACTAGAACCTTTGCAGGGCATGTCTGTCTAAAACACGCAAGGTGAAGGAGATGGGTCCACAGCCCATTTGTACGACCCTCATGCTAAGAATGGTTTTTTATGTTTTTAAGTCATTAAGAAAGGATGAATATTTGATAGACCACATATATCCTGCCAAGGCTAAAATATTTAAGATCTGGCCTTTATAGAAGCAGTTTGTGGACCCCTATTGGGCAAAGTGTTGTGTTTTAACTTAAAAAAAATGAAATCTTATATTTTTCATATGATATACACATCAGTTTTGGTTGACAAAGATGTTCTTCTCAGTGGTGTTCAAGGGCAGGGGACAGTGGCCTGCTGACCACACATCACCTTCCTCCCAGCCCCAGGAGCTGCCCACCTCCTGGCTAGAGAAGCCCCTCAGACAATCTCACTTTGCAGCTCTGCTCTTCCTTTTGCCAGCTGCGGGATCTCAGGCAATTTACTTTACCTCCCTAGGCCGTGGTTTTCCCATTTATGAAATAACCCTGGCCAGGTACAGTGGCTCCCACCTGTAATCCTAGCACTTCGGGAGGCTGAGGTGGGAGGATCGCTTGAAGCCAGGAGTTGGAGGTTGCAGTGAACTATGATGACGCCACTGCACTCTAGCCCGGGCGACAGAGACTCAAAAAAGCCGACTTCATATGGTCATTCAGAGGAGTGAACAAGAACCCAACTTTCCCCTACTTTCTTTTACTCTGTAGAAAACAGTTGAACAGAAAATCCAACTACATTGTAGTGATTTATAACCTTTTATTAGTGAGGGTGTCCTTAAGTACAATCGGGGTGCATATAAAAGAGTGTAATGTTCCTACTCTTATCCATCGGAGCAGTGTCTCCTTTTTCATTCATGTGACTGCAGAAGGCACTTGGTCTCGGTGAACTGTGTCTGAGGTGTGGAAACCAGGAGGGGGGAAAGGATTCGCAAACAAGGGCCTTACTCCAGAAGTTGGAAGGGTATTGCAAGTTAGGGGACGAGTTGGGAGTGGGGGGCAGCGCCACCCATTTTGGCGACTTTCTCCCCATTTCATGTAAACAAAGTTGCCAGTGACTGGTTACCATGGATATGTTTTTCTAAAAACTCAACATCTCTTGCACAATCCATTGATAGAGCTGGGAGGGTGTGCCTGTGGTTCCTTTTGGGCTTTTTTCATCTGGTACATCATAAAAACTTAAATTTATACCCTGAGCACAGGGTGGTGTTTTTGATACTCATTGTGTGAGGGGTGTCTGTGAAGTCTGGAATTTGGAAATGGATTCAGACAATGCTAAGTCGAGTCTGCTGGGTTTTGCTTTGCTTTGTTGTTTGTTCCTGCTGTGGTGCAAAACTCTGGCAAGTCGCTCATTCACTGGCCTTGGTTCCGTTGAAGTCTGCGTCTCGCGTGTCCACCTCCTCCTCGGGACCATCCGCGTTTTCAATAACTCTACGCCCGCTAGACCTTCTAGAAGGAACAAAAGAGGTCTCGTTCCCTCGCCTGTGGGTTTTAATAAGAAAACATGTTTCTTTAGTAAAGAAATCTCCCTCGAGGTTGGAATAGGTTTTTTTTTTTTTTTTTAATAAGGGGCAGAAAACAAACACACACACTACAAACAAATGAGACGCAGATATTCAGGTCGAGGTCAACAAATCCTGGCTAGTTTTAAGGTATATGGTTGGTTACATTTTAATCAGCTGAAATAGGGGGAAAGGTTTTTTTCAAAGCAAGACTGTCTGTTTTTAAACATGTCTGGCTTGGTCATTTGATGACCCACTGGATTGTGCCGTCTTTGATTTCTAATAGGGAAGGAAAAAAGGCACGTGGGGGCTTATGTGTCCCCGTGTTTTTATTCACACCCGGTGGGGCAGAGGTGAAGGAGAAAGAACATACTGTGTTCTCCTTCTACATCTCCCTGCTCTCATTCAGAAAGAAAAGAAACGGAGGGTTTTAAGTTTTTAATTAAAAGGTGAACTTGAACAAGGGCAGCCTTGAGCTCCAAAGAGGTCAAGGACACGGAAGGTGCTCCCTGGTTAACGGGCAAGACGGCACCCCGCGCTGGTGCGGAGCGTCCTGGACTGAGTTCCCGCAGGCGGGGATTCGTCTGCTTTTTGCTCACCGCGGTACGTGCCGTGCATGGCATAAAATGGGTGCTCAGTGAATATTTGTTAGAAAAGGAAATTATACATGTTAATCCAAAGTGGATTTTAGCTCTAGCGCTAGGACACCTCTCTGTCCCCACTGCCCCCATCACCTCTCTTCTCTGGTCCTGCCCAAGGCCCCCTTTGAGTTACCACTCAGGCCCACCCTGATTTCACAGGAAGGGCTGGTCACGTGGAGCGAGACTGGGTGGGTCGGGAAGGTGAGCA
>NW_012148285.1:14750029-14784907 GCF_000956105.1 Propithecus coquereli | reverse complement strand
CAAACACACACACTACAAACGAGACGCAGATATTCAGGTCGAGGTCAACAAATCCTGGCTAGTTTTAAGGTATATGGTTGGTTACATTTTTAATCAGCTGAAATAGGGGGAAAGGTTTTTTTCAAAGCAAGACTGTTTTTAAACATGTCTGGCTTGGTCATTTGATGACCCACTGGATTGTGCCGTCTTTGATTTCTAATAGGGAAGAAAAAAAGGCACGTGGGAGCTTATGTGTCCCTGTGTTTTTATTCACACCTGGTGGGGCAGAGGTGAAGGAGAAAGAACATACTGTGTTCTCCTTCTACATCTCCCTGCTCTCATTCAGAAAGAAAAGAAACAGAGAGTTTTAAGTTTTTAAAATTAAAAGGTGAACTTGAACAATGGCAGCCTTGAGCTCCAGAGAGGTCAAGGACACGGAAGGTGCTCCCTGGTTAACGGGCAAGACGGCACCCCGTGCTGGTGCGGAGCGTCCTGGACTGAGTTCCCGCAGGCGGGGATTCGTCTGCTTTTTGCTCACCACGGTACGTGCCGTGCATGGCATAAAATAGGTGCTCAGTGAATATTTGTTAGAAAAGGAAATTATACGTGTTAATCCAAAGTGGATTTTAGCTCTAGCGCTAGGACACCTCTCTGTCCCCACTGCCCCCATCACCTCTCTTCTCTGGTCCTGCGCAAGGCCCCCTTTGAGTTACCACTCAGGCCCACCCTGATTTCACAGGAAGGGCTGGTCACGTGGAGCGAGACTGGGTGGGTCGGGAAGGTGAGCAGGAGGAGGGAAAAGTCAGATGCACCTGCAGCTGACCTTTGCTGTTTGGAAGAAACGCTGACCTATTTTCAGCACCAACAACAAATAATCATGTCGGGCTCCAGCCATCTGGCCGTTTGACATGGATCAGAGGACGTCTAAGAAGAAAGCAGACGTCTGAAACAAAAGCGACCTGTTCCACACACACAGGCTGGATGGACAGGCACGAAGGTGAGCTCACCCCAGTTACTGCTGCTTGAGTCGAAAGGAACAACTCAGGTGAGACTGGAGGCATAAACAAGGCCGAGATGCGTGATTGCTGAGAAGGGGAGCCCCAGCATGAGCCCTTTTGGGGTCAGAGGGTGGGAGAAACCCAGACTGGGAAAACCCACCCGGGTGTAGAGGAGACGGGGCTTCCTGAGGTACAGCGATCAGGAATAAATACTTAGAGCCGTGGCCACTCCCAGCTAAACACTGCTAGGCCAGCTTCCCTCACTTCTGTGGGAAGCTTCTAGGCTTCCAGCCCCACTGGAGAACTCTCTCTCCATGCCTGTCTCTCTAGAAGTGACCTTTGAAAGTTTCTTCTTTAGCACTGTGTTTTCCAAGAACTTGGGTCAGAGAGAAGAGTCAGACGTCTGGGGTGAAAGGAGCAGTTTGCGCTGTTCCCTGCATGTCCCCGGACACGGCTCTCTTCTTCCCCTTTCACTGCCAGGTTCGAAACCTGCCGGGCCAGCCCAGGGCTGGGAAACGGTAGCTAACCTGTGGGTCAGGGCTCCCAGCACTCACTGTTCGCTAACTAGCAAAATTGAAGGGAGCAGTTGGCTCCCTTGACCCAAGAAGTAAATTGTGCCCTGGGTCACTGTCAGGCCCCTGCTGGGCTGCCATCCTACGGGGCAGTCTCTTTTGGCTCAGGTGCCTTTCTTGAAGGAACTGGTTTTGAATCCTAGATGAAGGTTGATCCCAAATATGTCTGTTACAGGAAGTAAGGGACTCCTCTAAAGATTTCCTCAAAGGGTCAGATCCTGGAGAATTTGGATTCTATTCATGGCCTCAGAGAACTTATCCCAGGCACCGTTGGCGCTCCAGGAATCAACACAAGAGTGTGAGGCCCTGCTGCTTCACACGGACTCGGTTTCCTGCTGACTGGTGAGTCCTACACTCCGGCCAGCCCTAGAATTCAGCTCATCCTGTGATCCCAATGCGTTGGCAGGAAAGCTACTCAAAGTGTCCCAGAGACTTGGCGGCTGCCCAATGAAACCAGCACGAAAGCTCTTGCCAAAACCTCACCCAGCTTTAAGTATTTGGGTAGCAACAGCAAAGCTGAGATTCTCCAAAAGTGAAGATGACACAAGCTAGGGCTTGTCTGGCCTCTCCACAGGGTGAGAGGGCAATCAGGCCCCTGCTGCCAAACATCACCTACGAAAAGTTGTCAAAATCCCAGAGAAGCAGAGGCGTCTTTGCTTTCTCTTGGGAAGGGCCCCGTGTGCTTCCTCGGGTGTCCGTTCCCCAGTCCTTGAACATGTACGTTCCCATGAGGCCTCCAGAAAAGGCTCTGCCAGGACCGCGCTTGGCTTTGCGGTGGCCAGCGTCCAGCGTCCGGCACTGAAGATGTGGTTAATAGCTAGACCTCGCTCAAGCCATGTGCAGCCCGGCCTTTGTAACACGTTGCAGCGTGAGCTCATTTCTCTCGCAGACAAGTTGTGGAAGCTTGATCGTGGGAGGACGAGTTACCAAAACCTGTGCTTTGTTATTTCGTGTTTGTGACCCAGGCCAGCCAAATTGAAGCCGAGTCCCTTCTCTAGGAAGGTACCCAGATGGTGGAAGTGTCACACTCCGTGGGGTGTCTTAACTGGACAACGGAGGACAGCACTGCCACGTGTCCTAACAGTGTAAGAGTGACCCTTGGCACCAGGGTAAGAAAAATCCAAGCAACACACACACACAGCCTCTAACATCTCGTCAGGACGCGGTGCAAAAGGCACGAGTTGGGTGCCCCGTGACATGCGCTGCCCAGAAGGCAGGAAGGAGAATGGGTCAAGTGATGAGGTCTACTCGTCGTCCTGATCTTGGTTTTGATTAAAGGCAGTTTTGAACTAAGAGATCCAAGCCTTCAGGTTTTATAGGACGCTCAGGGAAATTTTTGAGGGCTTAAAAAACGGGGGGAGGGGAGTGCTGGGCAGAAAGGAAACGGAAACTGAGCGCAAGACACAGGAGCCGCAAAGCTGGAGTCATGATACCTGGTGAGTCATTGCGAAGTTTCCTGTGGGGGGGGCCCTCTGAAACAGAGAGAGAGAACCCCCGGGGGTTACTGTCGGCACCGGGCAGCAGCCTGATTAAGCACGTTTTTAACTGTTAAAGGCATTTGCTTCACTTCAGTCGTTAAAGGCACTTTCAAGTCAGCCTTGGAGGCGTGAAGCATCTGAAGGCAAGAGCTCTTGGCGAGTCCGGCACACCCAAGGACAAGCGGCCTTTTCAATTAAAGGAGAACTTCTGTCCTTCAGAGCTGCTTTTAAGAACCACCCATAAACCTCTTCATTGCATACCTGTTCAGGAAGGTCAAGGCATTTGACAACCTAGTCCAAGAGGTCAGTGTTGGAACAATATTACTATTACGTGGTCTTTGTTAGCTCTCGTGCCTTTAGCAAGAAGGTTGAGGCAGGTGCCCTTTGCACCTCAGCTGACTGGCAGATGGCAGGTGCCTGGGCCAGGCTTGAGAGAGGGCTTGTGTTGGGATTTATGGGGCCGGATTTATGAACTGTGTGAAACCTGCTTTGCAATCCCTTATTGGCTGAGGAGCTGGCTAGGCTTGCGAACCTCCCTCGGTACTCTAGTGCCCGATTTTTTTTGTGTGTGCACCTAGAAGACTCAAAGAAGACAGGGGGGTAGGACAGGTCTTCCACCTGCATTGTGTATGTGTTCATTTGGGGACTGGCAAAAATGGTTTGTTCCATACTGGCCTGCACTACCCAAGAAGGGTCAGATGTCTGGGGCAGAACCAGTAGGGGATGTTCTGTGTGTGCTGAAAGGACAGCACCAGGATAGAGAGGCAGGGTGGCTGTGTCCCCACTACTCAGCCCAGCCACTCGGAGAGGCATGGTTGAGAACAGACTGCGAGGGGCCTGCGTGGAAGGAGGACACCCATGAGGAGGAGACTATGACATTTCTCCAGGTGAGAGGCAACAGCTTGAAGCGGGGGGGCCAGGGGGCCGGAAGTGGCTGGATTCTGGCTGGATGGTATTCTTAGGCGAACATAGACCAGGTTTGCCCACAGACAGGATGTGGGGTGTAAGGGAGAGAGAAACAAAGAATGACCACGAGGTTTGTGGTCTGAGCTGGTGGCAACTCCATCATTCCAGCTGCCGAGCTGGGAGGACTGTGAGCAGAGCCAGTTTGGGGGTGAAGAGGTTCCGTCTGGGCTTAGGGTGCAACATGGGAGGTGTGAGCTGCGCATTAGACGTGCTGGTGGGAACTGGGTCTGGGGTTCTGGGGAGAAGTTTGGGCTGGAGATCTGAACTGAGAGTCATTAGCTGCAGGTGGAATTCTAAAGCCATGGGACTGGTTGAGATCACCTGGGGAGGGAGAGAACGATGAAAGGAGAACCGAGACAGCGCCCTGGGGTGGTCCACCGGCAGGCAGGTTTCGAGATGAGGAACCAGCAGGAGATGGAGAAAGACAGCCAGAAGGGGAGGGAGGGAATCCAGGCGGGGGGTGTCTGGTTAGCCCAGTGACCAAAGCGTGTCGAGCAGGAGTGATGGGCCACGCTGAGTGAAGTGAGCGCTGGCCACGGGTGTCACCACGGCCAGGCGTCAGGGAACAGTGGCAGGGGGACCTCCAGGAGCTTTTCTCATGGAGTTTTGTGGTAAAGGGCAGCAGGGAAACGGGACTAGAGGTTTCCCAGCTGATGAAACAAGATAGAAAACATTGCTAGGGAGGAAGGGCAGGATTTCTGGAGTGTGTGTGGGTCTGATGGAGGCTCTGACCTCAGTCAGTGCTGGACAGCTAAGCACAGAAATGGGGAAAGAGTCAAACGAGTACAGGTCTGGGGGTGGGTAGAGGGGCCACGGGAACGTGTGCACGGTTTTGTGATCGTTCCTGCTTTGCGGTCATGGGAAGTAAGGTCATCTGCTGAGAGTGAGCAGCTGAGGGAGGGGCGTGGGGGGTCCGGCGGCACTGCGAGGCCTGCTCCATGGTCAGGCTCAGCTCCTAGCGCAGGAGGCGCGTTGCGCTGCGGCAGAGGTGGAGAGTTGGGTTCCTCTGGGGTTGTGTTTTCACCAAGGGAACACAGCAGAGCAAGGTGGGGCACCGACGAAGACATGAAAGGGGGGACTGCGTGGCCGGCCCTGGGCTTGGAGCTGGGAAAGGAGGACCGTGTCAGTGGTGTGGGGACCCTGTGGGGCCACTGGTCATGCCCATGGGAGTGGCAAGATCACCAAGAAGACCAAGGAATTGAGAGGCTGGACCCCCACTGGTTATTGAGATCACAGAGAAGAGCGAAGAGTGGTGTGGGAGACAGGATGCCTGGAGCTCAGACCTCCAGGGAGCAAGCAGGCAGGCGGGCACGGCGGAGGAAGCCTCCCTGGGGAGCCAGGGAGCCCCCAAGGTGCAAGGAGGGGGGAGAGAACACAGCCCCCGCTCCAGAAAGGGCAGGCGTTCTTAGCCCAGGGGGTTTCTAGCAACATCTGGAGACAGTTTTGGTGGTCACATTGCAGTTTTCGGCGGATACTACTGAATGTGGGCGGAGGCTGGGGTGCGGCTAAACGTCCTGCAGGGGACGGCCCCCACGGCAAAGACTGACCCAGCCCACAATGTTAGGAATGCGAGAAAGAAAGAGAATGTTCAGGAAAGAGGTTAAGGAGAAGAGAGCATTTTGCAATGAAGAAATGATTTCCAGAGAGAGTGGGCTGGTGTCTCCTCCTCCCTGGGAGGACGGGACAGGAGATGTTCAAGAAACCAGAAGGTAAGGGCCCCCGCCTGATCTGGGCCAGCTCGGGTGCCTGTCCTGCAGTAGCCCAGCCGTGAAGGAAGAGCAGGAAGGAGCCGAGGAAGGAAGTGAGGGCTTTGGGGACAGGGAGCCTCCTGCTCGATTCATTGACTCACGGGGAGCAGCGCAAACCGACCGGAGCCCCAGCCCCAGGCCTCCCCTCCGGCCAGGGAGTCGGGGCCCTCCTGGACCACGGGCGCCTCACCTGAGCTTGCTCTTGAGCGCGTTCACCTCACGGCCCATGGCCTCATTGCTCTCCGTGGCCTCGTCCAGCTCACGCTGCAGCTTCCTGCGGTTGGCGTTGATGCGCTGGGACTCCTCCTCTGCCTCCTCCAGCTGCCGCTTGAGCTGCTTGACCCTGGCGTTTCCTTTCTCTGCCTGTCACAAAGAGGGCAGGGGGTCAGGCGAGGCCCTGTGGGGGCCAGGCGCTGGGAGGGGCTGGGCAGCCGGGGCTACCTGCTCCTTGTACTGCTCGGCCATCTTCCGCTCGTCCTCCACCTGCAGCAGGACTTCCTTCAGCTTCTTGTCCCTCTGCTTCAGCGACTTGGTGGCCGCCTGTTTCTCTCTGTGCACAGTGGGGAAAACAGGCAGTTTCAGATTGGGATGGCACCCCATGCAGTGGGCGCCCTCGGCGAGCACCTTCCCTGAACCCCAGATGAGGACTCGGGCCGAGGATCAGTCAGACGGTGGAATAGGACTGGGCCATGGGAAGGAATAAAGTGCTAGTGTTGCGCCGTGACATAGTGAAAATGTGCTCAGTGACAGACGGACACCCAGGCCCCGTCGTGCAATTCCATTTGTACCAAACGTCCAGAACAGGCAAATCCAGAGAGGCAGTTTGCCAGTGCCTCGGGGGGTTGAGGGGGTTGGCTAAAGGGTTTGGGGTTTCTTTTTGAAGGGATGAAAGTGTTCTCGAATCGACAGTGGTGATCATTTTATATATCTGTAAATATACTGAAAGCCATTGAATTGTATACTTTAAATGGGTGAGTTACAGGGTATGTGAATTATCAATAAAACGACAACCAAAGAAACGAATGGGTCAGAATCCTTGAAATCCAGCGGTCACAGATACGCTGTGACTTATGCCTCAGTGACTCCTGATTAAGGTGAGACGCCTTCCCGTGCGTGCGGGGCGATGGTCGGACTGCTGGTGTATCTGCTAGCATGGTGCCCCTGCAGACCGAGGGTGGGGAAGGCCGGCTGATGGCAGGGACTGTTGCGACGCTAACAGCAGCTCACATTTTCAGTGCTTGCTTAGGCCAGGCCCTGGCACAGCACTGTGTTGTGTTCTCATCCAGTTCTCACAGCACACCTCAGTGTGGGCACCACTGAGCTTGTTTTCCTCTGACATCCCTAATGTCTCACTGCTGGTCACCAACAAGCAAGCGGGGACTGGAACTCCAGTCTTGCGTACCTGGCCTCCTGCTCAACCTGCTCCTCTAGCTGGGCGATCTTGGCCTCCAGAGACGCGATGGTGGACTTGAACTTGGACCTGACCGCCCCCTCCATCTCCTGGAGCTTGCTCCGGAGCTCCTTGTTCTGCCGCTCGAGCTGCTGCCTGGCGCTCTCGTTCTTCTGCGCTGCGCTGCGCTCCGTGGCCAGCTCGTTGTTGAGCTGCTCAGCCTGGGGAGGAGGGTGAAGGCATGAGGTGGAAGCCCAGGGCAGTGCACTGAGACCAGGAGCCTTCTCCTGCCACCTCCAGCCTTGGCCAGCCTCTGCACGCGCCCCTGGGTCCCGGGTGCCCCCCACCTCCTTTATCCTCCAAGACTCGGCTCAAGAGCCAGCCCTGCCAGAATTGCCCTAGTGCCACCCAGGCTGCGTAAGCGGCCAGTCCCACGCTGCCCTCTCTGTCCTGGAGGTGTCTGGTCCCGTGCCTGGTCCCCACCCTGCACTGTGAGGGGCTTCGGGTCACACGATGGTCCCCAGCACCCACCGTCGAGCTGGCCCTCAGTAAAGTCTTTACGCAGTTGCTCGCGGAGGGCTCACTGTCAAGAGGCCAGGGCTCAGGGCTGGGGACTGCACTGAAGGAGCAGCCCAAGGGATGCTCCAGGCATATCGCAGACATGCCCTGGCCCGCAAATGGCAAATGAGACGCAGGGCGCCCAGCTGACAGGCGGAGTGGGGCAAGGGTGCTGGGTCACTACCGTCAGATCTCCTCCCCCGCTCCCCCCGCACACAGGAAGCCGCGACACGTGCCGCTGAACCAGCGCTGGACTTTAGAACCAGACCCTGTTACTTGCGAGAGCTGGGGCGGAGTTGCTGTGGTGCCTGGGGCCCCCTTGCCCTCACCTGCTGCGTGGCTTTGCGCACGCGGTCGCTCATGGCCTCCATGTTGCCCTGTTCCTCCTCCAGCTCCTCCTCCAGCTGGGCGATCCGGGCCTCCAGGCGCCGCTTCTCGTCCTGAAGTGTGTTCCTGGGGGAGTCACAGCCGTGGTGGGGGCCTCTACCTCCCCCAGCTTAGAAAACACCCCTCTCCTTGGAGAAGTGATACCTCAGGGTTGCCTCATTCTCTCACGGTGAAACTGAGTCACAGCAGTGTGGAGCCAGGACTGGGCTCTGGACCAGCTCTCTCCTCCCCGATGCTTCCCAGCCCCCCCTCCACCCAGAATAAATGGAACTGGCCACGGTCCCAGTGAAAACCCTGAGGAACAAACCTGTCGCCACCGTGGATCTGTCCCATTCCTGAGCTCAGGTGAGGGCTCTGCCATCATCGGCATTAAAATGGGGGTCCGGGATGCCTCTGCCTGTCCTCTGAGTCTAGGACACCCCCCTCTTCGTCCCCATGTGGCTCCCTACCTTCCCGACAGGCTGCTGGCCAGCTCCTCCGCCAGCTCCTCCTTCTCCTGGTCCGCCTGCTTGCGCGCCCGCTCGGCCGCCGCGAGGTCCTGGGGTGGGGGGCAGGGGGAGGAAGATTGCTGTCTGCCAGGGCTAGGCCACGCTCCACCAAGAGTCCACCCTGCTCCTGTCACCGGGCCGTGCAGTCTCTACAGCCACCCTTGAAAATGCAGTTTCCTCCTCTGAGCTCAGAGGAGACCCCACAAATACATCAGAGGAGACAGGCAGGTGTCTGTCCATGCTCTTGCTAGGGGTCCACCCATCTGGAACGGCGGAGGGGAAGAAATCTGGCTGCGCAGACCTGGGCTGCCGAGGGTGGCTACCACAGTGTCCCCATCTGGGCTTTCCCAGCAAGAGGAAGGCTTTACCTCTTGTAGCTGCATGAGGTCTGCTTCTAAGCTCTTGGCCTTCTTCTCGTTCTCCTTGGCCGTGGCGAAGATCTCATCTCTGGAGGCGCGGGCGTCTTCCAGCTCTCTCTGGAAGTCCTTCATCTGAGCCTGCGTGAGTCGACAGCAAGGGTGAGCGAAGATGCCCCTACTCACCAAGTTCTCTGCCCGGCCGAGGTTTCTGCAGCCGATCCCAGAGAAGGCCCCGTTGCACGGGCACGGCCCTCAGCCTCAGGTGGCCAGTGGTGCCTGAGGACACTGTTCAGATGGGCTCAGAAGACCTGCCTGAGAAGCTGAACCCTGATGTAGTCTGAGGGCAGCAGCCAGGGCGGGAAACAGCCACCAAAACCTAAACAATGAAGGAAAAGACCCCAGCTCCACTGACACCGACGGCAGAGGTCGGCCTGCTTCTTGGAACCTGCTCTGCCGACCACCTGGCCTTGGGGGGGCCGTGCCCTCCCTCTGCCCATGCCCGGAGCTCGAGGCGTCACCCACCTGCAGTTTCCGAAGCTGCTTGATGGCCTCCTCTCTCCCCTTGCTGGCTGAGTCGGCCTGAAGCTCCAGGTCTTTCAGTTCCCCTTCCAGCTTCTTCTTGGCCGCCACCGCCAGGGCACGCTGCTTGCGCTCGTCTTCCAGTTCCGTCTCGTACTCGTGGAGCTGAGTGAGGAAAGACGTGCGCTGCCCGGCTGCCCCGAGAAGTCCCTTACGCCACTCCGCCAGCGCTTGGCGGCACTCCGTCCCCAGCACAGCCCCTGCGCGGTGGGCTTCTCATCCCCAGGTTGCAGGAGAGAAAACCGTCCCCACGCAGCCCGAGCGTGGTGGGGGGAGGAGGGAAATGGGCCACTGACGCCCCCCACCCTCCCCCGCGGGGCTCACCTGCCTCTGCAGCTGCCGCCGCTTTTCCTCATTCTGCTCATCCCGGGCCTGGAGGTCTCTCTCGAACTGGCCCTTGAGGGCCTGCATGTTGACCTCCAGCCGCAGCTTGGCATCCTCGGTGGCCTGCAGCTCGTCCTCCAGCTCTTCCAGCTGCGTCTTCATCTCCTCCATCTGGGTCTCCAGGGCCCGCTTGGACTTCTCCAGCTCATGGACCTGGCCGAGTGGCAGCGCCTTCCCGTGAGGCTGGGCTCCGCAAAGGCGCCCGAGAAACCCGCGGCCAGAGGCGGCTCGTTAGGGGCTCCCTCGGGATGCGTGTCCGGAGCGGAGACGGCCCCCAAGAGCTCGGACACGAGCCTTCCCCTCCGACCCGCCCTCCCCACCTTTGCACCTGCCTGGGGAGCTGCCGCCTTCCATTCCTCATCGTCACTCCCGGGAAAGTGGGAAACTCAGGGTGGGTCGGTGACACGGGGACGGGCAAAGACAGAGCCACTTACGTTCTTGCCCACGTCATCCTTGGAGCTGACCAGATCCTCCATCTCGGCCTTGAGCATCTTGTTGGCCCTCTCGAGTTCCTCTTTGGCTTCCAAGGCCTCTTCCAGGGCTCGAGCCAGGGACAAGGCCTTGGTTTCCTTCTCCCTGGCTTCCGCCTCCGCTCTGTCCCTCTCGTCCGCGTATTTGGAAGAGATGTTTTTCTCTTCGGCTAACAACTACAAGACAACAGAAGACCCAGGGGTGACTTCTCGCCATATCCAAAGTTTATTGTCACTGAATTGCAGATACGGAGCAGAAGCCTTGCGCCCGACTGCATTCATCCGGGTGCAGACACACGCGACTTCGATTATCTGCAGGAGTTGTTTATAAGGCTCTCGCTTTCTGACTTCTAGATCGTTCTGCTGTAGAGCCAGAAAGCACAGCTGGGTCCTCGTGCTTTGAAACCACTAAAGCTGCCCACGTTGGTTAGAACATGCTGCTACTGAGGTCGGAGTGACATTCAGTCCTGCCAGAGGCCAGTTGTTCTTTTGTAGTTTCATGGCCACGAGCAGCTATCTCACAAATGTGCCCTGTGAGCCACGGTGGGGAAAGGGTAGGTGTGGGTGGGCCTGTACACACTTAGCTCTCTGCCTGGGAAAGCAACCCAGAGAACGTTCCATACGAACCCTCGTCTCTTTAGAGAGACAGAGCCGTATATTATAAATTGTAACATCCAACACCCAGACTTCCAGAATTCAGCAAAGACCGGTGAGTCACAGGGACCTCCAAACAGCACGGTCAACACAAAAATCCTACACTACGTAGGATACTGCACTACACTGTTTTTAGAATAACCTTGAGTCCCCTGTAAACGAAATCATATTTACTAAATATGGGTGACATGTATTCAAAGTTGGTACTGAGGGGTGTGCGTCGCATATGGGTATATGCGCTTTTCAGAACTTGGTTGAGTATACGCTTAAGATCTGTGCATTTCGTTGTATGTAAATTTTACCTCAAAAGCAGCAAAATTATATTTATGAAATGAACTCTAGTTAATATGCAGTGCTGAGGTGTGGAAGGGGAAGTGTACGGATGTCTGTAATTTCCTTTGAAACGTGCCCAAAGGACACATTGGATAGGGGATTCAGCCTTATAAATAAATATGTGATTAAAAACATACAGTCAAATATTAGAGACTGAATCCAGGTGGTGACTATGTAGGTGTTCACTGTACAATTCCTGAAACTGCTGTGGGCTTGAAATTATACATAATGAAATGTTGGAAAAGTGGTATTTGGAGGGGAGAAAATGAATAGCTTGGATTACTCAATAGGTAGTTAATAAATACTTGTTGAGTGAATAAATGAACCTCACATCAGGGCTAGAAACTATGGCATCGCTGTGTATGCCGGTGGCCGTCGTGATGGTGGCGGCACCTAGAAAAGTCACTGTCATTGAGGCTGCTGCGCTGCCCTCACTGTGCTGTGGTGGCCTCAGTGTTCTGTGGCCTCCCAAAGCCAGACAAGGTAGCCTTCCATTGCTTCCAGCAAAGGGGGGATGGGACACAGACACACAGCAGCCACGCCTGGTGCCACGCAGACCTGACGCCCCCAGCCAGTGTCTGGGAAGGCGGGGAACACCCCAAGGCCCACCACGCCTGGTGCCACGCAGACCTGACGCCCCCAGCCAGTGTCTGGGAAGGCGGGGAACACCCCAAGGCCCACCTGATCAAACTTCTTCTGCTTCTTTTCCAGGTTGGACACCAGTTGCCGCTGGTTGTCCAAATCGACGACCAGGTCGTCCAGCTCCTGCTGAAGCCTGTTCTTGGTCTTTTCCAGTTTGTCATAAGCAGCTGCCTTCTCTTCGTACTGCTGGGTGAGGTTTTCGATTTCCTTCTGGAACCTCTTCTTACCCTCTTCCATGACTTCCACGGTGCTGGCAAAGTCCTGCAGCTTCTTCTTCGAGTCCGAGAGCTGAAATGGCAGCGTCCGGGGTCAGGTGAGAGGAGGGCCATGAGTGGCCCCATCCCTGCCCCCCAGGCCCTGAGAAGTGGAGGCCACCTTCTCCTCGTTGGAGAAACCCAACAGCATGGGGAGCCGGCCAGCCAAGCGCCGTGGTGCCGGCGCTCACCCCCGGCAGAGCCCCTGATCACACGCCAGGGCTCCAGGCCCAAAGAGGAAGTCGAGGGTCCCATGACCGAAGCCAGGACGCGTGGCAGGCACCTGGATGTTGAGGGTGGAGATGTGGCGCTCCAGGTTCTGCTTGGCCTCCATCTCCTCGTCCAGCTGGTCCTGCAGACTGTTCCTCTCCTCTTCCAGCTGGCGCAGCTTGGTGGACACGTTGAGCTTCTGCCGGGTTTCCTCTTGAAGCAGCTCCTACAAAAGGGACACGCGGAGGTCCCAGGGACCCACCTGAGGGAGGCTGCACCCCAGGTCCACTGGATGATGGGGCAGGACGCTCACCTGGGTGTCCTGGAGCTGGGACCCGAGGGACGCCACGTCCTTGGCCAGTTTGATGGCCTTGCCCTCCGCCTCGTTGAGCATCCCCGTGACACTCTCCACTTCATTCTGAGGGTGCAGAGAGACTGGTTCGTCAAAACCTCTAGGACGGGATCCTCGTTAAGCAAGAGGAGCCCTTTTTACCCAAAACACGCCGTACCCTCGTAGGCAAGGACTTGTGGTGTCCACTGATTGAGAAAATACCCGCGAAGTATGGGACCCTGATGATAACACTGTGGCCCCGAAGGGAAGTCCATAGCCACACGCCGGGACCCCTGGCCCTGGACTCTGTGGTTCTAAGAACCCATTACAGCCACAACTGTATCGACTAGGCCCTGAGCCCACTGGGCGGATCCTGGGTCTCTGCCAAGGTTGGCAGAGATGAAGCCGTGGGTCCGAGGGATGCTCTGGGCTGGTCCACGCCCTAGGGCTGGAGGGGAGAATGCGGGACGGGACTTGACAGTCCTAGAGGTGCTGTCCCCAGCACCCCCTTCCTCACCCCTGCTGTCTACCCTTTCACTGACCCTTAGGGCCAAAATCAAAGACGCAGACCCGAAAGGTAAGAAGCCGCCTACACATTCTCTGCCTTCTAGTCCAGCCCCTGGTGTCTCTGAGCAGGTCCTCTTGGAGATTCCAGCCTACCCTCCCTCTCCTCCCATTGCCAGTGAGGATACGGGCGATCTCGACTCGACTCTTCCAAGACATTGCTGGCATTAGGGCAGCAAAACGTGGAAAAAAAATCACACTCAGTGCTTCCCCTGCCCCTTGGTCCCAGGCTGAGAGCACATTAAGTATTTATCCAAAGTCTGGCCATATCCCATGAACGGAAACTCAGGCCAAATGACTATTCTGAGCTCAGTAAGACCAAAGATAAACAGACCATGTCTTTCATCAGCTTAAAACCCTTCAGTGGCTTGGCATCACTCGAAGTGAAGCCCAGCATACGCGTGATAGGGCCTTGAAGGCCATGCGTCACCTGTTGACAGCCTCCTTCTCCAGTCCCACTCTGTGGCATGTCCCTTCCCACCCCCTGCAACTCAGCACTGCAGTTATACTAGCCTTACCTGTCTCTTCTCACCTCCACTAACCACTGGGCCTTTGCACATCCCGTCCCCTCTGCCCAGAAGACTTCTATTTATCCATCAGATTATCCATCTTCCTGAGGGAGGCCTTTCCTGACTCTTGCCCCAGGCCAGGCCCCCTGGTTATTTATGGCATCATGTGTCTCACCCTTTCCCACGTAATTTTACGCTCATTTGTGCGATTTATTAATGTCTTTCCCCCGACCCCTGGACTGGACATCTACTGGGGCAGGGACAGTGTCCATTATGTTCCTTACTGTTCCATCTCAGGATTGAGCACAGTGCCTGGCATACAGCAGGTGCTCAATAAATACTTGTGAAATGAGCAGACGAAGGTTTTTGAAGATTAAATGGAACAGGGGGAGCGTCTCCGTCGCTCAAGGAATGAAACTGGAGGAAACGACTTGCTTTGCAGCGAGAGCACCCTGGGCTAGCTGGGAAGAGCCTTCTCCCTGCAGAGCTGGGGACTCACCTGCAGCTTGTGGACCTTGTCGTTGAGCTCCGCCCGGGCCCGCTCCCCGTCGCTGCACTTGGACTGCAGCTCCTGCAGCTGCACCTCCAGCTTCTTCTTCTTGTGCTCCACCTCCTGCTTCGCCTGGCCCAGCACCCGCAGCTCGCCCGCCAGCTCCGCGTTCTCCTTCTCCAGCGCCTGCTTGTTCTTGTCCAGGTTGGCCTTGGCCTGGCCGGGGAAGCAGAGCGGAGGGACGGCTGTGCGGGAGTGTTCTCCCATGGGAAGCGCCTTCCTTCCCTCCTCAGGTAGTTCCAGGGACCTTGCTCAGCGCCTCAGGGGAGGGACCCAGCAGGTCGGGGACACACCATCTGGATTCTGTTTCCCCAAAGCTCGGGGCTTGCAAACCAGCATCCCGTGAGCTGCGTCCAGCCTGCTGTCGTGTCCCCGGGGACCCATTCAGTACTTGTAACAAAATTAGTTGCCAACATTTTAATAAATTTCACATAAAAATCTGGACTCCCAGCTTCTCTTTTTAAAACTCTAATGTTCTATATCACGACTGTGATGGTGGTTATGCAAATGTATACACTTCTTAAAATTCGTTGAACTGTACGCTTAAAATTGCTGATTTTCACGGCATATAACCTCAATAATTGGGAGTTTAGAAAAACAAACTAAAGCAAGGCACAGTGGCTCATGTCTGTAATCCCAACACTTTGGGAGGCCAAGGCGGGAGGATTGCTTGAGACCAGGAGTTTGAGACCAGCCTGGGCAACATAGCAAGACCCCGTCTCTACAAAAAATTTTAAAAATTAGCCAGGCATGGTGGCACATGCCTATAGTCCCAGATACTCGGGAGGCTGAAGCAGGAGGATCACTTGAGCCCAGGTGTTGGAGGTTGCCATGAGCTATGATGATACCACTGCACTCTAGCCTGGACTACAGATAGAGATCCTCAAATTAAAAAAAAAAAAAAACAAACACCCAAAAAAAAAAACAAACACCCAAAAAACTAACTAAAGATCTGGAAGCAGGGGTCTTGCCTTCCTCCAAGGCAGTAGTCGGCCGGATCTGAGTGGTGGCTGGCCCTGTAGGTTGGGCAGTCACACTTCCCTGCCTATGGTTGGTCCTTCAAGTGTACCGTCAGATTTACACTGCTCTTCTGTTACAGTTAAGGGAAAGTTTTTTTCTCGAACCAGCTCCTGTCAGCATGTGAGTTGCCCTACGGGTAAAACCATGCTAGGAAAAAGCAAGAGAGAGGAGGGGGCTTCCCCCAGGGCTGTAGGGAGGAGGGAGGAGGGAGGAAGCTCGAGAGAAGTGTGTGGACCCCCAGAGCAGAGGACACACTGGTGACTCAGCTGCCCCACAGCCCCCAGGAGGTAGTATTTAGTGTCTAGGCACCCTCAGAAGACGTTCCTCTGCCCCAAGCATGACCAAGAGCTGCGGGAGCTCAGACAGGGACAAGGCACCTCTTAGCAGCAACAATAGGTTAAGCAAGCGCCCTGGGGGACCTCACGGAACCTGGGCTCCCCAGAAACAGTAGCCCAGCCTAAGCCCCCAGAACTGTGGCAAAATTCTGTAGAGGTCAGGGGAGCTGAAGTAGGACTGAGGTTAAAAGCTTCCCCCAACAAGCTGGTGGAACCCGCGTTCCGCGTCAGAACTCGAGTTGCGGCTGAGATGGGCAGAGGTGCACAGCCTCTACCTGCCTCGTGCAGGTCAGGAGCGGACATGCCGTTGGCTGGCGGTGTTAACAGCCAAGTCTTTTCAAACAGGCCTGGCCAGGAATGCGGGACTTGGCTTCCGACCCCTGCTCCTGTCCAGCGAACATCTGGCTTGAGGACTGTAAGTGACCCTGTCTGGGGCCCCCAACTTCCAGCCACAAAGTTAAAAGGGATGTGTGCATCTGACTGTTGCCTTGAGGCCTAATCGTTTCTTAAGGTGGCGATAGCCCACGCAGGTTAAATTACATAAAAAGAAAAAGTAACTTTTGAACATAATAAAAGACAATTGAATGAGGAAATGTATGTCATAGTTATAACCAGCAAAATCTGATTTGTCCAAACTACAGAAAGAATTGACAAGATCTTGAAGGTTCATGTTTATATCCTTCTTGTCAAGTATTAGGTCATTAAATATGAAATCTCTGATTTCTTTTTTCTGTTTTTTTTTTTTTTTTTTGACAGAGTCTCACTCTGTTGCCTGGGCTAGAGTGCCGTGGCGTCATCCTAGCTCACAGCAACCTCAAACTCCTGGGCTCAAGGGATCCTCCTGCCTAAGCCTCCCAAGTAGCTGGGACTACAGACATGAGCTGCCACGCCCAGCTAATTTTTTGTTTCTATTTTTAGTTGTCTAATTTTTTCCATTTTTAGTAGAGACAGGGTCTCACTCTTGCTCGGGCTGGTCTCGAACTCCCAAGCTCAAGCAATCCCCCAGCCTCGGCCTCCCAGAGTGCTAGGATTACAGGTGTGAGCCACCGCACCTGGCTGAAATGTCTCATTTCAAGTCAAGAAGAGTGTCAAAGTGAAATGTCAGAGATACCAACTGTCAAACTTAGTACTTAAGGAAATCGGACATTTCTTACTTAATAATCTAATACTAAGGGGGTGTGAACATGCATCTGTTTGTTTATTTGGAGAGTGAGGGTGCTTTTCTCCTACGATGTTTTTCAGGGGGCGCTTCCAAGACCACCGCCATCGGGAGCAAGGGGAGGCCTGGATGCTGGGATTTTAACAAGGGCCACAGTGAAATGAAATGAGTTAGTGTTTGTAAAGCGCTCGTCTTTACGTAACAACACTGGGGGGTGGTATGATTCAGGCTTTGGGATAGAAGTCCAGTAGGAATTCACAGGCTAAAAAACTCACCCTGGGAATGAAGTACAAGGAAATACCCCAAAGGGAGATCAAAGCACCCAAGATAAAGCATTCAGAATAGTGCTATTTAACCCGGCTGAAGAGCCCAACAACAGGAGAAAGAATGATTAAATTATCAATAGTTGTTCCCAAACTATGCCAGAGAGAGCCATTCTGCCGGTAAAATCAACTCATGACAATTTCCCTCCACTCTTCAGAGACATTAAGATGGACAGAATGTTCCCGATTTGAAGTTTTGTTGCACCTCCCAGAAGTTTCACTAAACCTCTGCTTATCTCCAAGGAACAGTGTCCTGTGCCCCCTACCCTGTCGAGGCCAGGTGGCAGGTCTGCAGCCAGACTGCCCAGTGGCAAGTCACAGCTCTGTCACTTACTAGCTGTGTGACCTTGGGTGAGTCTCTTCACCCCTAGCACCGTGGGCCTCAGTTTCTTCATGTGTAAAATGGGTTTAATAGTTCCCATCTCCTAGCATGGTTGTCAGGATTAATTGCCATAATGTATGGGAAGCTGTGTTATGTAATAAATGTGAGCTGCTGTCCTTATCAGAGCCTTGTAGAACTTGCTATTCCTCTCCATACAGATTCTCACATGTGGTTATTTCAGGCTGCTGAGACAGTGCTATTTTATGTCACAAAAAAGCATCGCAACATACCCTCTTGAACTGCTCGAGCTGCTCGGTGAGTTCCTCCACCGCCTGTGTGTGTTTCTGCCGCATCTCCTGGACCTGGGCCTCGTGGGAGCGGGTCTCCTCGTCCAGGGCCTTCTTCAGCATCGTCACCTCCTGCTCCCTCTTGGCCCTGGACAGGAAGAACACAGGGGATGGCAATCGGGTGGAGACGGAGGCTTCCCTCACACAGTGCTGTGCAAAGGAGCGAGAGCTCCGCCAGGACCCAGAGCTGAAATCCCATCACCACCCCACCCTAGCTGTGTGACCTTGGGTCGCTCACCTAACCTCTCTGGACCTGGAATTTCCTCAGTTGCAAAATGTGGAGCATGAGCATATTACATGCCCAGAATCTCTCTAAAGGCTGGCAAACAAATACACAAGGTAATATTATTGAAAGAATGTTTATAAACTGCAAAATGTTCCTCAAGTATTAATACTGGCTCTTATTTATTGAGCACTTACTATATGCCAGGTCTGAGCTAAGTCTTTATATATCTCATCTAATCCTCAGAGCAATCCTAAGAGGCAGGTATCTTACTATTTCCATTTTACAGATGAGGAAACTGAGGCTAAGAGAGGATGAGCAGCTTTACTCATGGTGTCACAGTGAGTATGTGATAGAGCCAGAACTTGAAGCCAAATAGCCCGACCTTGAGCCCATACTTTGAACACTGCACTAGGCTTTTCTGTATCGTTGGCCAGGTGGAAAGGGAAGAGAATATCGTGCTGGCCTCTGGGTACCTGAGGGTGATGTAGTACAAAACCCAAATTGTGGGAAGTAAACCTCAGGGTATATAGTGTTAGCAAAGCACCTGACACAGGATGCATCAAACCACATTTGTATGTTTGTTGAATGAATACATGACCTAGTTTCACTAGAGTCAGCATTCGTTATCTGGCAGGTGATTTGTTGTTGCTGTTGTCTGTTTATTTGAAGTGAATCTTAAACACATACTTGGAGATTAGAGCTTAAAGATTTACTTATACACACATGGAAAAACAGGAAGGAATTACTCAAAAATGCTAGCTATGGTGAGAGTAGGGCGATTTTCCTTAAATGTCAAATCGCTCTCTAGTTGAGTACGTACTATATCATGGTGCAAAATAAGATGGTTAGAAATATTCATGCTTCTATGAGTTATAGCAAAGTGCAAGCAGGAAGGTAGATGTGTAAGGCCTGGCAGGGGCGGTGGCCTCGCACCTGAGCTCTTGCTGGGTGGCCGTGCTGTCCAGCGTGTCCTCCAGCTCCGTCTTCAGGGCCTCCAGCTCCTCCCCGAGGTCCCGCTTCTGCTTCTCAGCCTTGTTCCTCGCGGCCCGCTCTGAGTCCAGGTCCTCCTGGAGGTCCGAGATGTGGCCCTCCAGCTCGCGGATCTTCTTCAGGGCGTTGTTCTTCTGAGCGATTTCATCATCGAGCCTGCCAGGGACGGACCCCCAGAATGAAGCCCCCAGGGCCCCTGGCCCCCTGTTCTCTCACAACGCCGGCCAAAAATTATTTTCTGGGATCAGGCACTTGCGTTGCATAGACATCGAAACACGTTCCACCCATGTCCCCAAGACACAGAGGACTGCTTCTTGCTACGTTGGACGGCTTGGAGATTTACACAGGACGTGAGTGCCAAGGGTCGTATGTGTGCGTGTGTGTGTGCGCTCACGTGCGTGTAAGAATGCAAGGCCTTGGCCTCACACTAGCAAGGTGCCCGGTGCACGGTAGGGGCTTTATAGATGTCTTCTGAATGTCGGGAAGTTATTTTTCCCTGGCTTTATTTGTCCTTTCTTTGCTCGGTGCCCGAGTACCCACCCGCTCCATGCACAGCGCCTGGCCAGGCACTGCCTGGGGATGTGTTCAAACCAGGGCCCCCTGTCTGGTGGGGGCAGCGACCGCAGGTCAGGGTGGGCTGTGAGAAGCCTCATTCAAGTGGCAGAGCTTCTGGAAGGAGAGCTCCCTCCCGGCATGGGGTGGAGCTGACATCTGGGTTTGACCACGATGGACGGAAAGGAACAGCTTGAGGGAAGGCACAGGGGCGGGAGAGAGGGAAGCACTGGGTTTGACCGCTCAGCACCAAGAGGGAAAGCGAATGGCTGTGTTGGGCGAGACCACAGAGGGCGGGCAGGCTCCCAGGGCCCAGCTACACAAACTGGCTTTTCCCGAGTAAGCTGGAGAAGGGTTACGAGCAGCTTCACACCCCAGAGTGACGTTGTACCCCATCACCCTGGTACTGTCACGCAGCACAGATTCGGAGAGAAAGGGCAGCGCCAGGGCATCAGCGAGAAAGCGCTGGGGCTCGAATCCCAGCTCTGCCTCTTACAAGCACAGTGACCCTGCACCCGCCCCTTCCCCTCTGGGAGGCTCAGCTCCCTCCCCAGTGGAGGAAAGGTGTCTGCAAAGATACTGCCAGAAAGCAGTACTTAGCAGCGCGTGAGCAGGTAACAGTTCCTCGTTGCTGCTGCAGTATCCCCAGTGCGAAGCCATTAGCGTGAGGCCAGCTAAGAGCCAGGAAAAGGGAACAGCAGAGGAAACAGGTGGGGACACACTTCGAAGGACTGGCAGAATCTGAGGGCTGCCGTGTGCCATGGGTGGGCGGAGACTGACATTCACAAAAAGAGAGGTCTCTGAGGAAGGGGGCTGGGGGACAAGGTCATGCCAGCCTTAGACACAGGGCATTAGAGATGCCAATGGAAACAGGCTCATTGGGCAACTGGAAATTCAGAACTGGGACGTAGACAAGAAAATCCTGGGCACCTAAGATGCAGCAGTGACGCCGTGGTGGAGGGGAGACTGACCACCAAGAGAGGATGCATTTGGAGGGAAGAGAAGAAAGTCAACGGCTTGGATGTGGGGGTGTGAGCAGGGCTGTGGGGTTCGCAGGAGGCCTGGCCTGGGAAATGAAGTCTGTGCCAAGGGCCTGGGGCCGCCTCGACCAAGGTAGCCACTGGGAGTTGGCAGGTGCCCTTGGGACGCCCCGCCCGCTGCCCACTACCTGGCCAGGGCCGCCTGCAGCTCCTCCTCCTTCTTGGCGAGCTGCATCTTGAGCTCTGCGATCTGCGCCTGGAGGTCAGCGATCTGCTCGTGTAAGTCACTGGCGTCACCCTCCAGCTTCCGTTTCAGCTTCTCCAGCTCCTGCCGGCTCTTCTCCTCCTTCTTTAGCCGCACTGCAATAAAGCCAGGGGCTCTCCAGGAGAGGGGACCACCAGAAAGACGCCTGGCAACGAGCCTTCCCGCTCAGGCATCTCACGCAGAGGAAATTCACATCCTCCCCCCGTAACCGGCACGGCTGGCCCGTGACCTGCGAGGAAAGGCAGTCTTGGCGAAAAGCGCCATCTATTACTAATGTGACTGTCGACTAGGGGTGATTTGGGGAGTTTTGATAGGGTTATCCCCCTTGTGGAATAATCTGCCATTCTCAAATTTCCCTTCTGATTTCCCTGGTTTTAAAAATACCCACTGGAAACCTCTTCGGGGAGCTGGTTTACCTTCCAGTTCTGAGATCATAGATTCATGCTTGTTCTTCAGCTTGGTGAGATTCTTAGCCTTTTCTTCCTCTTCTGCGAGATTTGTTGTTAAGTCACTAATCCTCTCTTCGAGGAGTTTTCGCTCCTTTTTTGGGAAAGAGAAAGAAATGTCATTAGCTTTTATCTTTTCTCCAGGATGTAGGTTTCACTTTGAGTAATTCCATATAAACGGTTGAAAGAAAAACCCACGTTATAACCAAAAGCAACCTGGAGTTTTAGGTGGTAAAGAGAAGTTCCTTCGTAATTCCCCCAAATCGGCCATTTCTCATCTCATGCCAGTCTGTCTCTCACATTGCACGTTCAACTGAAGGGGTCCCTCTTTCCATTCCTGCCAATGCCAGCTCTTCCCTGCCTCAGGGCCTTTGCACAGTGGGCCAACTGGCTGAGATGCTCTTCCACTCCCCTCTCTCTAACCGCTCTTCAGGTTTCCACTTAAATGCCACCTCCTCCAGGAAGCCTTCCCTACCCTTCCTCTACCTCCTGGTACTCCATCTTACAATACGGTGAACATTTCCTTCCGAACCCTAATCATGACGGTAATTCATGGTTATTTGCCGTCTCAATAGAGTAACCCCCACTAGGGCGGGGTCCTCCTTCACCGCGTATGCACTGCACCTCACACAGGGCCTGGCTCACAGCAGGGGCCCAGCTGAGATTCAGCTCAAAGAACTAAAACGAGCCCACCATCGTTGGGCTGGTTAGTGATTACCGACTAAGGGTGACTAACTCGTCCTGGTTTGCTCAGGGCTTCTCTGCTTTTAATACTGAAAGTCCCACATCCCCAAAACCCTTCAGTCCCTGGCGAGCCTGTCGTTTTTAATGCAGAACCTGGAGCCCACTCACTTTGGACAGTTTATTGTTCTGATCATCCATGACCAGGATCTCATCCTCCAGCTTCTTGATCTTGGCCTCAGCTGTGACCTTCTCAAGTTGCAGCTTCTGCCTGGCAGCTTCCTCCTCCTCCAGCTGTTCTTCCAGGTCCTTTGTTGGGGAGGGAAGAGAATCACAGCCCTGCTTAAAGCAAAGTCACTCTCATGGAGATCTGGGGACTAATGGACACAGAGGCTGGGCCTGACGACACTTCTGTAGTCTCCTTCCAAGAAGAAATAAGAGGCTTGGGTAAGCTACTTTGCTTCATGGAGCCTCAGTCTCCCCATCTGTAAAATGGGGATAGTAGGTATCCTGGTGGTTTTAAAATGTACCCACAAATTCTTTGATACTCTTCCCTTCAAGAGGTAGAGCCTAATTCCCTTCCTCTCCTGTGTGGGCTGGATTTAATATCTTCCAACAAATAAAACTAGGAGAGGGTGATGGAGTATAACTTCAGAGATTATGCCATAAAAGGTATTGTGGCTTCCTCCCCTCCTATCTCTCGGATCACTCCTTCTGGCGGAAGTCCTCCGCCATTTTGGGAGCACACTCAAGCAGCCCTGTGGAGACGGCCTTATGGTGAGGAACTGAGACCTCCTGCCAACAGCAATGTGAGTGAGCTGCACGGAAGTGGGTCTTCCAGCCCCAGTCAGGCCTTCAGATGACTGCAGCCCTAGCTGACATCTCAACTGCCACCTCACGGGAGACCCTGAACCAGAACAACCCAGCAAAGCCACTCCCAAATTCCCTTGTGAGATATATATTTGTTATTTCAAGCTGCTACATTTGGGATGTTTTGTTACGCAGCAATAGCTAACTAATACAATCACCTTTCACACAGGGTTGCTATTAGGAGAAAAGGTACCAGCACACCAAAGGCAGGGCAGTAGAGCAGAATGGGCTCTCAAGGAGACCCGTGTTCAAATCCCAGCTCTAGCTTTGTGGCCTTGGGCTGATGGCCATCCCTGTCCAAGCCTTAAGTCTCTTCATTTGTCCAGCAGGGACATGTATCATCAGATGCATCTCACAGGCCCCCAGTGAGGGTCAAGTGATTTGCTACCCACCACGGGCAGCCCCCATGATGCCTTACCAGCATCTGCTGGGCCATCTTCTTCCTTTCGGCCTGCAGCTGCTGGCCCCTGTCCTCCTCCTCCTCCAGGCGGGCCTCCATCTCGTGCAAGATCTCCTCCAGCTCCTGCTTCTTGGCCGCCAGCCGCACCCGCATCTCCTCGGCCTCAGCATACAGCTCTGTCTCTGCCTGCAGCTGCTCCTGCAGCAGGTTCTTCTCCTCTGCCAGCTGCACGTGGAGGGTGGGGAGAAGGCTGGTGAACCCCCAGGGGACCATGTCCTGCCACCCCGTCCCCACAGCCCCAGCCGTGCACCCCCCGCCCCCGGGTACCTGCGAGTGCTTCTGCTCCAGCTCCTTGAGCTCACTCTCCGCCTTCTGCTGCCGCTCCTTGGTCTTCTGCAGCTCGTCCTCCTTGGCCTGCATCTCCTCCTCCTGCCGCGTCACCTGCAGCAGCGGCTTCACCTGCGCACACACGGCCAGCCCATCGTTTGTTTTGGCGGCAAAGCGATATGCTTGCATAATAAACTCGATCGGTGGTTCTGAGCTGGGGACGATTTTTCCCCACGACCCCCTCCCAGAGGGCACACTGTCTGGAGACACTGCTGGGTGTCACCACGGGGGGAGAGAGTGCTCCTGGCATCTAGTGGGTGGAGGTCGGGGATGCGCTAAACATCCTGCAACGCACAGGACGGTCCCCACAGCATAGAATTATTCAGTCCGAAACATCAACAGTGGCTAGATTGAGGGACTCGAAATTAGAGCAACAGAAAAAGGTACAACATGAAGGGAGAAGGGAGGCGGTTCTCTACTTTACAGCCGCCTGAAGTGAGAACGACTGCTGAAAATTGATGTTTCTTTCCAAGGACAAAAGGAAAAAAAAAATCCTTCGCGTCGTACCTCCCTATCACAGTCATTATTAGAACTCTTGCATTTCCTTCCAGATTCTTTTCCTGTGTTTAAAAACTACACTTGAAATCGTACTGCCTAGCATCATGGGCTGTTTTTATCAGTTAAAATGATAAGATATTTATCACCTCATGCTGTTGCATCATTTTTACAACTTTCTATGTAGGTCACCATTGTTTTTTGTTTTTTTTTTTCCTGACAGCTTTGTGAAGCCCAAGCCATCGTTTTTAATATTGAAAAGCACCCCCTTGGTGGAGGGGCCACCATTGAACTCATCCGTCTGCCAGTGCTGGACATAGCAGTTCCGCTACTATACACAAGGCCGTGAGGAATGCCCTTAATTCCTGATTTCCTTTATTTAAGACAGTTTTCTTAGGATAGTTTTTCAGAAGTTGGGTCAATGAGGATGGTGTTTCCAAAAAGCAGCAACCCCGCCGTCCTCCCCTGGGCCGACTCCTAACTCCTTATTCTCAAGCCCTGTGTGGCACCAGGACGTCCCCGCTGTGGACACGGTGGCTTCCTTCACGCACCCATCACTTTGCTGCTGTGGGTTTTCTTTCTGTGATAATCTGCTCATTGTCGGCTTCCCCAGCCGCCTAGAACGTGCATGAGGCCAGGGACCGCACCGTCTGTTCACAGCCGTATTCCCAGCCTCTAGCACGTGCCTGGCATACAGTAGGCGCTCACATAAATATCTGCTCAGTGAAAAAGGTTTGTGCCAATTTGCGCACTCAAGGGCACATGAGAGGAAGCCTGGTCTATGGCAGCAGAGCTTGTCTTTGTGCCACTGGGATGGTGCAACCTGTGACACCGCAGGGACCAGTTGTGCCCAGGGCCTTGCCTCCACCGGCAACGAAGAGGAATGCACCAGTGACACGCGCAACAATCGGGCTGGCGCTCGGAGAACCATGCTGAGTGACAGAAAGCCAATCCCGAATGGTAGCGTCCTGTATGACTCCAGTTACGTAACGTTCTGGAAACAGCAAAATCATAGACACGGAGATGGGCTACAGACGGAAGTGGGTGTGGCTACGGCTACACAAGGGTAGCAGGAGAGACCCCAGCAGCGACAGACAAGCTCTGCATTAAGGTCGCAGCTGTAACCCGCATGCCAAAGGGGAAGGGCCTCGTCGGGCCACGGGCAAAGTTCGAGTCCCACACCCACTTTGGACCATGTCCTGCCCCACGTCCGGAGTGTCCGGAGCGAAGAACCAGGGCTGGGGCTTGGGAGGAGGCAGGGTGGCCTCCGGGAGGGGGCCGGGGCTCCACACTGACCTTGGTGAAGAGCCGCCACCACTGCCAGTTCCGCAGCTTGAGGTAGGCGGCGCAGTTCCTCTGAATCACCTTCATGGCGGTCAGCTGCTGCTGCCTCTTAGCGAAGGCCCTGGGGCAGAGGGAGGCAGGGCGTGAGGCCCCCCCGTCGTCCACAGCACCCTGAACCGCACGGGGACATCCCCTGTGCTCCCCAGCTCAGATGCTTCTGGAAGCTCTGAGCATCAGCACAGGTATGTTGCCCGGGCACAGACCACTTCGTAGTCTAAAGGCGAGAGCTTTTCTTAGGGGGCCAGGAAGGCCCAAGGCTCCCCCAGTGCCCTGGACTCGGAGCTGTGATCCCAACACACCTGGGAAACCAATGTCCTGCACACCCCCAGCTGTGCCAGCTGCTGCTGACACAACTCGCCTTTCCTCAGCTGCGTTTCGGAAATCTCAGACCCTAACGCTGAACCAGCACTCTTCCCGTTTAAGGGCTACTGAGTTTGAGAAGCCACAGAATGGGGAGCATGACCCTATTTTCTCTGCTCAGCTGCTGCTTGGGACGTGGGTGAACTTCAAGAATAAAATCACCCCGGTTATTTTGGAGGCAGGAGGGATGGCAACGGAATTGAGTTATGAAACTTGGCAAGTTAGGGGTCTGTTGCTGGACTGAGAGCTCCCTGGATGTGGCCTTAACCATCCGGATGGATCCACTCAGCAATGCATCTGGTTGATAGACTCGGGGCTCTGCGGCTGAGGGCACAGTCTGTCCCCAGCGACAACACACACTCTGGACAGACAGACAGCTACTCCACCAGCCCCTGAGGTCCTCTTCAGGGTGTGACCTTCATTGAGGAACCTGAGCCCGTGCCTGGCCCCAGGCTTCACAAAACGGATGGGGCATCACACGTTTGAATCCCATTTGGACATTGGGATATAGATACAGCCAAATACTCTTTCCTCAAATACTGTATCATATTCTAACACTTCTGAAACGATAACCAGGCACCATTCTAAGCCCTTTCCCTGCGTTATCTCATCGACTCCTGATGAACAATTCCATGAGGTAGGAAAAATAATGCTCATTTTTCAGCGAAGAAACCTGCAGCTCAGAGAGGTCGAGTAACTTGCCTAAGGTTCATCAGCAAATTAAGTCAGGGAGCCAGGACAAGGACCCAGGTTTAAAACTCCAGAACCCATGGTCATAACTTGTTCCCGCCCTGCACTCATAACTGGGGCATTCACTTAAAGTGGAGGCATTTCTTCCCCCTCGAGAGGAGGCTGCCATTCAGTCCATGGTGCCCCTAAAAAGCAGACAGCCTCTTAGAATCGGGGAATCAGGACACGGGGCCAGAAAGCCCCCCGAGTATCTGTGACTCTGGCTGTGTTTGTGGGGAGGTTTTAGGATGTAGGAAGCCATCTTTACTTTCTGGCCAGGTAGCCGCGACACATCGCCTGGAAGGCCATGATGACATCTGTGATCTTCAAGTCTCGTTCCTCCTCCAGGTGGGCCAGAACCCCCGTGCGGAAGAAGATCTTGCTCTGCCCAATCCTGTACAAGTTGGGGTCGAGTTCCAGGGCTTTGATCTGCAGATAGAAGGGAGAGAAGGGCTCATGTTTGCAGCTGCACCACTTGGCCAGTGGTGCGGGGCGTCTAGCAGGGTCCTTCCCGGAGCAGCAGCCGGCAGCGTGGCCAGAGGGCAGGAGGTCACGGTCGGATTTCGGGGCTCACCATGAGGATGCAGGCCTGCTTTCCGTCCATGAAGCCTTTGGGGATGGCATTCGCCGCCAGGATCTCGTAGCTTGAAACACAGGGCAGAAGTCACCAAGCGCGCCCCAGCGCCCGTCCCTCCGCCCCACCTGCGCCGGGCCGCGGCTCACCGTTGGCGGAACTCCTGGAAGACGATCCTGTTGGGGAAGCCCTGCCGGCAGATGCGGATGCCTTCCAGCACCCCGTTGCACCGCAGCTGCTCCAGCACCAGGAACGCGTCCAGCTTGCCGGACTGCAAAGGCAGGAGAGGGCAGTGGGCCCACGGGGCCGGCTCTCAGAAGCAGCAAGCCCCAGATCTCACACCTGGATGGCCCGCCCCGCTAGGCCACGGGGGCTAGCCCAGGCGCGGGCTCGCTGGGCGTAAGGGGCAGAGCAGCGCACCCTCTCTGGGGTTCATCCCCTCTCTTTGGTGCTGGTTATCCCGTGATCTCTCTTGCACTTGGTGGCACTAACATCCCCTGGCTGGAAACAGCCTTCCTCCTTGTCACCGCCTCTCCCTCACTTCCTGTCCACCGCTGGTTCTAGGGCTGCTACCTCCCACATATCTCCCAGTCCACCCACTGCTCTGCCCCTCCACCGTCTCCACTATCCACTCGCCACCACGTGCTCCTGCCTGGACAACCACGACGACCAGCCCTGCCTCTCCCTCTGTCCCCTCGTTTGGTCTAAAACCTAAATCTGATCATATCCCTGCTTAAACACCCCCAGTGGTGTCCCCAGAGAAGGCCACACTCTGTCAGCACCCAAGGAGCTCCGCGATCCAGCCCCTGCCTCCCCGGTCCGCCTCATCTCGCCCAGTCCCTGCCTCACACCTCACGTGTCAACACCCAAGATGACCCGCCTAGCGTTTTCTTGCCCGGATCCTTCATTTCTCACCCTACGTTCCTGCTCATCCCGGGCCCTGCACTCCACCGAGCTGAGGCCTATCGCTCTCAAAGTTCACGTTCGCCAAGAAGCTTCCTCGGAGCCCCGAGGCTGGGGAAGGGGCTCTGGCTCTTTGGTGTCCTCGTAATTGACCACGTTGTACCGCGGTTGTCAGCTGCGTGTCTCCCTCTCCCCCTGGGTCTCCCACAACCTCAGCACTACTGACATCTTGGGGGCGGGGATAACTGTCTGCTTTGGGGGCGTCCTGTGCACTGTAGGACGCGTAGCACGTCCCTGGCCTCGACCCACGAGAGGCATCCCCCCCTCCAAGTTGTGACAACCAAAAATGTCTCCAGACATAGCCAAACGTCCTCTAGAGGACATGACCGTCCCCAGCTGAGATCCCTGCCCTAGATCACAAGCACCCACAGGCGAGGACCACAGTTTACCCAGCGCTGTATCCCGAGCACCCAGCGCAGGGAGGAGCTCAGTAAATATTTGCCGGGATAATGAATGAATGAATGAATGAATGCATGGCCGAGTGCCCTGTACGGCAGCTCCCTGGCTGGAAAGCCTCTGGATATACTCTCCCTTCCTCTCCTGCCTCCTTTTGCCTTCAAGGTATGGTTCCTAAGTTCACGACCTTCCACCCATGGCAGATGGAGCCGGAGTGGGCAACAGTCCCTGGGGATGGTCTGACCGCTCAGGACACCCCGAGCTGGGAGCCCCGGCAGCGGCCGGCAGGCCTCACCCTCTTCTCGTGGTTGGGGATGATGCAGCGCACGAAGTTGGGCGTGGTGTTGCGCAGCGTGGTCATCAGCTTCCCCAGCTGCTCCTTGTACAGCTGCCCCACCGTGCGGAACATGCCCTTCTTGGTCTTGGAGGCGCTGGGCAGCGAGCTCTCCGTCATCTTGGCCATCTGGTCCAGCCCCACGATGCGGTCCACTGCGGGGCACGGCAGGAGCAGCGTCAGCCTGTGGCCCACCTGGTCTCCCACCCCGCACAGCCAGAGGACAGGGCCGAGGGCCGGGGGCCGGTGGCGTGGGGTGGGGAGCTCCACATGGAGAATACGCTCTGGGAGCCCCGGGTCCCCTCAGTGGGCACCGCCCCCGTCCCTCTGCAGCGGGTCAGGGGAGGCACGTGGGGGACGGATCTCTCAGTGCTGTGCATTCGGGAAATCCCGAGAGCACCCGAGTGGCAGAAAGAACAAACTCCCTCTGATGCTGTCACGGAGACCCGGGGGACAAGCCTGCTCTTGCTGTTGACTCACCTTGGCCTCTACCGTCTTGTGCCTCAGTTTCTCTTTCTACAACTGAAGGTAATAAAGCATCTACCTCCCAGGGCAGGAACAAGCAAACAAGGCACGCAAAGTGCTCACTCCCTGCCAGCCTCCGATCCTCCCTCCACCAACAGTCAGTCATTGAGAGACCCTCGCGTGCCAGACCCTGGGGACACCCCTCTTCCCCCATTACATTGTGTAGATATCTAACGGAAGGAGATAGTGACCACATACATGAGTCTAGAATATTCCAAGCTGTGCTCAGGAAAACAGAACAGGGTAAGGGGGGAGAGAGAGATGCTGTCTTCGATAAGGTTGGGGGATTCTGTCTGACTAGCTGGTATTTGAGCAGAGAGCAGGAAGAAATGAGTGAGTGACCACACAGGTATCCAGGAAAAGAATATTCTAGGAGGAAGTTTCAGCAAACTCTCCAAGATAGGAACCCGGTACGTTAGTAAGTATTCGACAAACAGTAGGTATTATTGTTGTTATTACGACATTCTTTGCCTTTCAGAACAGAAGGGAGACTTCCACCAGCCCAGCAGGTGCTGTGCGTGCGCCAAGCCCAACCCACCAGCCTCGCACTGCGCTGTTTCTGCGCCTTGTACTCAGTTGGGTTCCGTGTGATGATCTCTTTGCGTGACTGTCTGTCCCACAAGACTGCCGGCTCCTCGAGGGGAGGCCCTGGCTGGGTTCATTGTGAGCCCCAGGGGTGACACAGCCCCAGGGTGAGACGCGGTCACCCAGGCCGGGGCCTGGCACAATGGCTGGCACTCAGTAAATGTTGGCACGGCTGGTGCCCCCTTGCAGTATTTTCCAGCCTAAGGCAAGGCAGGCCAGGCCTGTACGCCCCAGGCCTTCAGGCTCTGTGCCAAGAATGAAACCTACTGTGGACGCTGAGAGCGGGCACAGAACCGGCGAACCCCACCGCCTCCAATCCTCACTACGGCAGCGCCTCACGGCGACCCTCGGCTCACCGGTTCTCGAAGGGAACCAGAGTGTGGTCCCCAGACCAGGAGTAGAAGCATCGCCTGGGAGCTTGTTAGAAAGGCACATTCTCAGGCCCCACCCGCCCCTGCGGAGTCAGAACCTCCGCCCAGCGACCTGGGGTTCATGCAACAAGCCCTCCGGGCAATCCTGGCGTGTGCTCGGGTTTGAGCACCTCTGGGCTAATTTAACCCCCACAGTACGCCAAGGAAAGGCAGAACTATTATTCCCCCAGTTTTACTAATGAGGATTTGAAAGCTTAATGACACTAAGTGACATGTCCAGACCACACAGCTAGCAGGTGGCAGAGCCCAGACGGAAGTGAAGTCCTTCTGCCTCCAGCTGGGGCGGTGCAGTTCCCCACGCCTGGCGCGCTGTTTCTGCCGCCTGCTGCCTGAGCCCTCACCGCAGGACCTTCTCCCTGGGGTCCCATGTGGGTGGAGGGGCTGGGGGCCCCCACTCAGGAAGAGGTTGGATGATTCAAGAGGACGTCACAGCACGCGCCACCCCCATGCACAGGGCTCCCCTTCCGGGGCAGGTGTGGAAGCGGCGGGGGCTGGACAGGGTGGAGGACTTGGGCGTTTCGCTCTCCAGCTCAGAGCGCCTCCGGAACGGGGGGCAGGGGGCCCTCACCGTCCTTCCACAGGTCGGCCACAAACTTGTCGGAGGAGGCGTTGAGGAGGGAAGTCACGTTGTCGTTCAGCGGGTCCATGTTCTTGGTCAGCCAGGCACTTGCGTTGTAGTCCACCTGCCGAGGGCCCCCCACCGGTCAGATGGCCTCGCTTCTGAAGAAGCCAGGATTGGTTGCAGCGTATTAGACAGGCTAAATCTTGGGCCTTACGGATGCTCTGACAACTCGTACATAGGACTTGGTTGGGATCTGACGTGTATCAGACGCCTGTGGCGTTCCCAGCCAGCCCTGGGGTCCTGCCGTTCCCAAATTTCTCCTGCTCTGAGCGCCCGCCCACTCAGGCACCGCGGCTGGTACCTTCCCAGCATAGTGGATGATGGAGAACTCGGTTTTGTCCTTGAGCTGCTTGGGCTTCTGGAACTTGGGGTGGTTGCCCTGCTCCGTGCACAGCTTCTCCACGAAAGACTTGTCCGTGGCTTTGGGGAACCAGCACTCCTCGTCCAGCAGGGCCAGCACACCTGGGGGGTTGTTCTGCGGGAGACAAGTAGGGCCGGTCAGAGGGAGGCACAGGGCACCCGAGCCTGCGGTCTGCCAGGACAGCTGGCCACGCGCACGCAGCGCACAGGCATCCGCGAGCTCTGTCGCTGTACTTGCCCACATATAAACACGGGTCTATACCCCCCACGCCCCCAAGTCTAGCCTTAGCTTCCCCTGTGGCCAGTGGACCAGTACAGGGAATGGAAGGCAGTGCTAACAACAGATCACGATGTTTGCTGCCGCGCCCATGGGCAACACACACACACACACACACAGACACACACACACACACACACACACACCCACAAAGATTTCCCAATTCTTGCAAACTAATTCATTGCTTGACTTACACCTCTCCTTAGGGCTCCTGTGAGTAAAGCACTTCCTTGTGGCTGAGACAGTCTAAACTAAGGTGTCAGGAGCACCATCAGATTTGTGCATGCCGTTCCCTCTGCTGGAATGGTCTTTAATTTTTGGACTCAGCCTCAGAGAACATTTCCTGACTGCTCTGTCCAAAGTGGGCCTCCCTAAATCATTCTCTGCGTTGGCCTTACTGGGAATGTTAGTGGCTTTATTTGTCTGGTTTTGTTGTCTGTTCCTCCAGGAGGGCAGAGACAATGTCCACCTCATTTATGGTTATATCCCCAGCCCCTTAAAGAGGGGCGGGTAGCACATAGTAGGTGCTCAGTAAACATCTATTCAATAGTTATTAATTGTTCACCTGCTATGTGCATGGTTCTAGGAGTTTGGGATACATCAGTGAACAAAATGAAGACTGCTGCCTTTGGGAATGAATGAATGGGAGCGAGAAGGGAAAGAAAGAGATGGAAGAAAGGAAGGAAGGGAAAAAGGAAGAAGGAAGACAAGAAAGGAAGGAAGGGGAGGGGAGATATAAGGAAGAGAGAAATAAAGAAAGAAAATACCACTGACATTAAGACGTGGATTAACAGAAATTATGATTTAGTTCACCGAGATTCAGTTTATAGCCTTTCAGGGCTTGGTGATGGGGGAAGCCGCGGACGTGGAGACAGTGCAGCGTCGCATGTCCGCTGAATGAAGGCCGCACATGAGTGTAAGTGTGACGCGGGCCACACACGCCCACGTGGCCCTCACCGGCCGCTCGATGAGCTCGATGCAGGGCTGCAGGTCCAGCCCGAAGTCGATGAAGTTCCACTCGATGCCCTCGCGCTGGTACTCCTCCTGCTCCAGGATGAACATGGTGTGGTTGAAGAGCTGCTGCAGCTTCTCGTTGGTGTAGTTGATGCACAGCTGCTCGAAGGAGTTCACCTGAGCACACGGTGGGGAGGGGGGACGTGAGCATCTCGTGCGAAGTCAGAGGACGGGGAGCCCCAGGGAAGCTCCACCCCAGACAGCGCCCCACGGCCCGGACAGCCTCTCCACAAGCTCCCGTTCTGCCTTCTCCGCGCCCAGAGTGGGCTTGGGCCCCAACTCATGCTGCCTAGAGCCCACCAGTGCGGGCAAGATTGACCTCTTCCCACGTGCGTGACCCCTTCACACCTTGTTTTAAGGACGTTCCTCTCTTCTATCTCTGCAATGATCTATGGCTAGAATAACCTCGTAAAACACGTTACCACCTGCATTTTACAGATGAGGAAACTGACACTCAGAGACTGAGAGTAACTCTGCAGTGGGCATCTTTTCAGATATCTGTCCATCCGAAGACCTTTCCTTTCTCTGAGAACTTTCCTCCAATCCATGGGTATGGGACCCAATGTTCACGTTTATGCTACATGAAGTACTGCAAGATCCTGAGAATAGTGCTTGGCTTGGAGGTGACAGTGTGGGGCCCAACTCAGGTGAGTAAGAGTCAAGGAGACCCAATTCCAGGATTTGGGTTGGAAATGTTGGAGAAGAGATGTGCTCTTTTTTGCCAGGATTACTGAGAGGCAGTCTGGACCTGTGGCAGCCACTTTGCCACCATGAGGAGAGAGCCAGCTTGAGGGTACAGCCATACGGAGGGAGGCAGACAGAGACGGCAGGAGAGCAGGCCCTGCCTACGGGATCCCGTGGGACCTCCAGCCGTCTCGGTTTCACAGGGTAGTGTATTCCCTGCTGGATTTCTGTCTCTTACGCTCTCGAGGATCTAACCTTAACTAGAAAGCCTCCCAGCCTTTTGGGGCCACCTGCCTGCCTTTCTCCAGAGTCATGGGTTCTCCCAGGGAAAGCCTCAGCCCGGAGAATGAAGACCACGGCTGTCATGAGCCCACCAGGCTGTACCTCAAAGATCTCAAATCCAGCAATATCCAGGATCCCTAGGAAGGAAGCCCCTTGCCGATGGGTCTTGTCCAAGGCTTTGTTTACACGGCTGAGTATCCAGCGGAAGAGGCGCTCGTAAGTGGCCTTGGCCAAAGCCTCGACGGCAAAGTCGGCCTGCAGAGGAGAGTGAGGGAGGGGAACACAGTTATTCCCAATGGGCTGCGTTTTCGCATGAGCCAGGCTGGTGGTTCAGATTTTTATTCTCCCCCTACCTATCATCAGTCCTTAAAAAAATAAACAGGCTGGGCACAGTGGGTCACGCCTGTAATCCCAGCACTTTGGGAGGTTGAGACGGGAGGATTGCTTGAGGCCAGGAGTTTGAGACCAGCCTAAGCAATAGAGTGAGACCCCGTTTCTACCAAAAATACAAAAATTAGCCAGCTGTGGTGGTGCGTGCCTATAGTCCCAGCTACTCAGGAGGCTGAGGCAGGAGGATCCCTTGAGCCCAGGAATTCAAGGTTGCAGTGAGCTATAATGATGCCACTACACTCTAGCTCAGGTTACAGAGTATCTCAAAAATAAATTAAAAAAAAAAACAAATAAAAAAGGGAAGTTATACCATCTCTATAATCAGCAGGAAAGTAGCAGTAAGAGATAGAGTGGTCAGACCTAAGGAATGACCATAAAGGTAATTTAACACTTCCTATCAGAGGGACTGTTGAACCCGCTCCACCCCAGGGATCATTTAGAAGGAGTCATCCCTGCCTCTAGAAAAGGTACATGGTTATTTCCATAGATAAGTCTCTTAGGACAGACCTAGTACCTACAACTAAGAGATCAAGATAAGGTCATGAGGGAAGTGCTCTGTTGCTCTTGTTAAGCAATGGGTCCTTCAAACCTGACATGGGACTTGGAATGTTCCAGTATCTGATGGATGAGGGATAAAGAGATGGATGGGTAGATGGACAAACAGATGGACAAATGAAAAGATGGGTAGATGGATGGATAGAAGGATGGGTGGATGAATGGATGGATAGATGAATGGGTGGTTGGGTGGGTGCATGGATGGGTGGGTGGATGAATGAGTGAGTAGGTGGAGGGAGGGAGGGAGGGAGG